>NW_006921653.1:12743498-12759878 GCF_000298275.1 Orycteropus afer afer
TAGTGATACTGCCTCGGAAACCCAAGGAGGGGTCGCTATGAGTCGGGGCCGACTCAACGGCACATAACAACAACATAAAGCAAAATTAACTATAGCTAAATAAAACATGTATGTTTTAAGCTATAGGGTAATGATTGAAATATTGGCAAAATAATTTATATAACCACAAATACAGGAAAAAGGAATTATTAAAATTTATAAGAAATTTAAAGAAAGTCTAGAAAGTAAAGGAAACAGCATAAAGAAAGTGATGCATATAGAATTTAATTATGAAGGAAGTAGACACAGGTCCAAATACATAATTATATTAAATTACAATGATTTACAAACTATATAACAAATAAGCAAAACTATAGGCTAGTTTCTAAAAAGTGTGTCTAAAATATGTAGTTGTTAATGCAATAGTGTCAGTCCCAAACTCATGGTGATGCCATATACAACAGAATCAGACTGTTTGGACCATAGGGTTTACATTAGCTGATTTTTCAGAAGTAGATCTACCAGAGATTTTTTATTTCCTAGTCTGTTTAAGTTTGGAAGCTCCCCTGAATCTGTTCAGCTTCATAGCAACAGGAAAGTCTACATTGACGGAAGGGTTGTGGCTATGCTGAGGAGCATTTACCAGGAATCCAACGTGCCTGCATGGAAGCAAAGATTCTGTCACTGAACCGTGACTGTTTCCACCTAAAATGTAAGGATACAGAATGATAGAAAGTTGTTGTTAGGTGCCATCGATTCGTCTCCAACTCGTAGCAACCCTATGCAGAGCAAAACAAAATACTGCCCGGTCCTGAGCCAACTCCATGATTTCTTGCTATACTTGAGCCCATTGCTGCCCCCACTGTATCAGTCCATCTCGTTGAGGGCCTTACCCTCTTTCGTCGACCTTCCACCTTACCAAGCATGAGCTCCTTGTCCAGGGAATGGTCCCTTCTGACAACATGACCAAAGTATGTGAGACGAAGTCTGGCCACTCACACTTCCAAGGAGCATTCTGGCTGCAGACGGACAAGACAGACCTGTTAGTTCTTCTATCAGTCCATGGCACTTTCAGCATTCTTCTCCAACACCACAGCTCAAAAACATCAGGTCTTCTTCAGTTTTCCTTATTCATTGTCCAGCTCTGACATGCATATGAGGTGATTGAAAATACCATAGCTTGTGTCAGGTGCCCTTTAGTCCTCAAGCAGACATCTTTGCTCTTCAGCACCTGAAAGAGGTATTTTGCAGTCGATTTCCCCAGTGCTATAAGGCACTTGACTGCTAACCAGAAGGCTGGCAGTTCAAACCCACCAGCCACTCTTCAGAAGGAAGATGGGGCAATATACTTCCATAGTGATACTGCCTCAGAAGCCCAACGAGGGCTTCCTATGAGTGGGATCCGACTCGATGACACATAACAACAACAACAACATATGTTGTCTCATGTCCTGACTGCTGTTCCATTGGCATTAATTGTAGAACCAAGCAATGTGAAGTCTTTGACAATTTCAATCTTTTCTCCATTTATCATAATGCTGCTTATTAGTCCAGTTGTGAGGATTTTTGTTTCCTTTATTATGAGATGTAATCCATACTGCAGTTTGTATCCTTCAATCTTCATCAGTAAGTACTTCAAGTCATTCTCACTTTCAGCAAGCAAAGTTGTGTCGTCAGCGTATCGCAGGTTGTTAATGATTCTTCCTCCAATCCTGATGTCACATTCTTCTTCAAATGGTCCAGCTTCTCAGAATATTTGCTCAGCATACAGATTGAATAAATATGATGAAAGGATACAACTCTAACACACTCCGTTCTTGGTTTTAAACCATGCAGTGTTCCCTTTTTCTGTCTGAATGACAGCCTCCTGGTCTATGTACAGGTTCCTCATGAGTACAATTAAGTGTTCTGTAATTCCCATTCTTCTCAATGTTATCCACAATTTGTTATGATCCACACAATCAAATGCTTTTGTATAGCCAATAAAACATAAATAAACATCTTTCTGGTATTCTTTGTTTGAGTCAAGATCCATCTTGATAGAAAATAGAAGGATGATAAATAACTACATGTGATTCAAAAACTTATCAAAAGTAACTTAAAACAGCGATATAAATATGAATAAAATAATCATTATTAGAGATATAGAGGTACAATTTATGATAAAATATTAGCAATGAAAGGGAATGAATCTAATATAACTTAAAACTAAAGCAAAAACAAAGAAACAGAATTACAAATTAGAATTAGATAAATTAACAATCATAAGGCGAGATCATAACACCAATTTGTGATAGAATAAACTAACAAATAATTAGTATGGATGTGGCAGATTTAAACAACATGATTTGAGTTTCACTTATCCTCATTCACTTATCCTCTGTTCAGGCATTGATAGCTATTCAGGCACTTCTATTTTGAACATGTGTCAACATATGTCATGATTTTAATTCTTTTTTAAAGATCTATGTTCAGCCTAAAGAGTTCTAGTGGTGTAACAGTTAAGGCCTTCAACTGCTAACCAAAAGGTCAAAGGTGTTTCGATAAGCTGCTCTGTGGGAGAAAGGTGAGGCAGTATGCTTTTGGAGAGATATATGGACTTGGAAATTCTATGTGGCAGCTCTACTCTGTCATATAGGGTCACTATGAGTCAGAATCGGCTCGATGGAAGTAGATATGTTCAGCCTATAAATCAAGGTCAGCATGAAAAGTGGTAAGTCATATTAATATGATGTGATGAGAATGGTACTTTACCTCTGTGGTATTCTTTCTATAAAGCATAAACTCTGTGTAATCATGAAAAAAAAAATTAGGGCAATCTGAACTGAAGGACATCCTATAAATCACCTGATCCATACTTCTCAAAATTGTGAAGATCATCAAAAATAATGAGTCTGCAAAACCGTCACAGCCAGGGTGAGCATAACAATGTCCAACTATTATGTAGTATCCTGGATGGGATCCTGGAGGAGAAAAAGGACAGTGGGTAAAAACTAAGGAAATCTAAATAAAGTAAAAAACTTGGTTAATGATAATGGATCAATAATGATTTGTTGATCATAAAAATGTATCTTATTAAGGTAATTTGTTAATATTAAGGGAAATTGAATGTGAGGTATGTGAGAACTCTGTTGTATCTTTGTGATTTTTTGGTAAATCTAACATTTTATAAATTTTATTAATTAAAAAAGTCTATCTTCTCAATTACCTATATACTTGATTAAGTGTTAGCGCCACATATTTTAAAATCTTAATGTTTAACATATGTTTGGCTGTCAGTAAGGAGCCCTAGTTGCACAGTGGTTAAGCACGCTCTGCTACTAACGAAAAGGTCGGCAGTTTGAATCTACTAGCTCCTCCCTGGGAGAAAGATGTGGCAGTTTGTTTCCATAAAGAATAAAACCATTGTATGGAGTTGAATCCAGCTTATAGGTACCCTATCTGTCAGAGAAGAACTACCTTATAGGGTTTCCAAGGCTGTCAACCTTTATGGAAGCACACTGCCACATCGTTCTCCCGATATGTTACCTTGCATTTAGCAGCCTAACACTGAACCACAGTGCCTCCAGGGGTCCTGCATGCATAAACATTTATTGTTATTGTTAGATGACTTTAAGTTGGCTCCAACTCATAGCAAACCTGTCTACAACTGTGCCATCCTCACAATCCTTGCTGTTACAGTCACTGTGTCAATCCATCTTGTTAAGGGTTTTCCCCTTTTTTGCTGACCCCCAGCATGATATCTTTCTCCAGGCGCTGCTCCCTTCTGATAACATGACCAAAGGAGGTAAGAGAAAGGAAGCTGCACTTCCTCCAGGACAGATTTGTTCACTATTCTGGCAGTCCATGGTATTTTCATTATTCTTCTCCAACACCACAGTTGAAAGGCATTATGTCTTCTTTAGTCTTCCTTATTCATTGTCCAGGTTTCACATACATATGAGGCAATTAAAATAGACACACTTTAATCTTCAAAGTGATATCTTTGCTCCTTAACATTTTAAAAAGTTCTTTTGCAGCCAATCTGCCCAGAGCAATATGACTTATGATTTCCTGGCTGCTGCTTCCATGAGTGTTGACTGTAAATCCAAGTAAAATGAAATACCTGATAACTTCAATCTTTTCTCCATTTATTGCTATCTTGCTTATGGGTCCAGTTGTGAGGGGTTTTTTTTTTTTTTTTATGTTGAGGTGTAATCAATACTGAAGTCTTTGATCTTCACCAGTAAGTGCTTCATCACTTTCAACAAGCAAAGTTGTGTCATCTGCTTATGCAGTTTCTCAGATTATTTGCTCCTCATACAGATTGATTAAGTACAGTGAAAGAATACAACCCTGATGCATGTTCTTCCTGATCTTAAACCATGCAGTATTCCCTTGTTCTGTTTGAATGACAGTCTTTTTGTCTATGTACAAGTTCCTCATGAGTACAATTAAGTGTTCTGGAATTCCCATTCTTCACAATGTTGTCTATAATTTTTATGAACCGCATAGTCATATGCCTTCACACAGCCAATAAAACATTGGTAAACATCTTTCTGATATTCTTTGCTTTCAGCAAGGATCCATCTGACATCAGCAATGATATCCTTCATTCTATGTCTTCTTCTGAATCCAGCTTGAATTTCTGGAATTTCCCTGTCAATATACTGCTGCAACTGTTTTTGAGTTTTTTTCAGCAACATTTTACTCACTTGTGATATTAATGATATGATTCAATAATTTCTGCATTCTATTGGATCATTTTTCTTTGAAATGAGCACAAATATGGAACTCTTCCATTTAGTAGGCCATGTAGCTGTCTTCCAAATTTCTTGGCATAAACAAATGAGCACCTCCAGTGCTGCATCCATTTGTTGAAAAATATCTATGGATATTCAGTCAACTCCTGAAGCCTTGTTCTCTTGCCATTTCCTTCCATACAGTTTGGACTTCTTCCTTCAATACAATTGATTCCTGATTATTTGCTACCTCCTGAAATGGTTAAATATCTACCAATTCTTTTTGTATAGTGACTCTGTGTATTCTTTCCATCTTCTTTTGATGCTTCTTGCATCATTCCATATTTTGTCTATAGAAACTTTCAATATAGGAATTCAAGGTTTGAATTTTTTGTTCAGTTCTTTCAGCTTGAGAAATGACCTTTTGGTTTTCTAACTGTTGTT
Source organism: Orycteropus afer afer (assembly GCF_000298275.1). NCBI lineage: Eukaryota > Metazoa > Chordata > Mammalia > Tubulidentata > Orycteropodidae > Orycteropus > Orycteropus afer. The sequence goes on from NW_006921653.1 coordinate 12,748,643, forward strand.
GTTGTTGTTATGTGCCGTCAAGTCAGACCCGACTCATAGCGACCCCTCCTTAGGTTTCCAAGGCAGTATCACTATGGAAGTAGATTGACCCATCTTCCTTCCGAGGAGTGGCTGGTGGATTTGAGCTGCCAGCCTTCTGGTTAGCAGTCAAGTGCCTTAGCCACTATGCTACCAGAACTCCCAATTACAATATTTTACTTTGTCTTCTCAAGCCACCCTTTGAAATCTGTTCAACTCTTCTGTTTCATCATTTCTTCCATTCACTTTAGCTACTCTCCATACAAGAGCAAGTTTTAGAGTCTCCTCTGACATCCATTTTGGTCTTTTCTTCTTTTCCTGTCTTTTTAATGACCTTTTGCTTTCTTCATGGATGATGTTCCTGATGTCATCCCTTAACTCATCTGGTCTTCAGTCACTGGTGTTCAATACATCAAATTTTTCCTCAGATGGTCTCTAAATTCAGGTGGGATGTAGTCAAGGTCATTATTTTGGCTTTCATGGACCTGACTAAATTTTCTTCAGCTTCAATTTGAACTTGCATTGAGCAATTGATGGCCTGTTTCACAGTCAGCTGCTGGCTTTGTTTTGACTGATGATATTGAGCCTCTTTCCACAGATGCAGTTGGTCTGATTCCTGTTCATTCCATCTGGTGAGGTCCACATATGTAAGGCTGTTATTGTGTGGAAAATTGTATTTGCAATGACTAAGTTGTTGGCCTTGCAAAATTCTGTCATGTGATCTCCAGTGGCATTTCTACTACTGAGCCCACACTTTCCAAGTTCTGATGCTTCTTCTTTGTTAGCAACTTTTGCATTCCAATCACCAGTAATAATAAATACATCTTGATAGCATATTTGGTCAATTTCAGACTGCAGAACTTGGCAAAAATCTTCAATTTTTTCAACTTTGATTTTAGTGATTGGTGTATAAATTTGAATAATAGTAGTATTAAATAGTCTTCCTTATAGTCATACAGATGTTATCCTGTCAATGATAGCATTGTACTGCAGGATATTGTTGTTGTTCCTATGTGCCGTTAAGTCATCTCTGACTCGTAGCGACCCCTCTTTGGGTTTCCAAGGCAGTATCACTACGGAAGTAGATTGCCCAATTTTCCTTCTGAGGAGGGGCTGGTGGGTTTGAACCACCAGCCTTTTAGTTAGCAGTCAAGTGCCTTAGACATTACACCACCAGAGCTTTTGAAATATTCTTTTTCATGATGAATGTAACATCATTCCACTTCATTTTGTCATTACTGGCATAGTAATGTATGGCATAGTAGACCATATAATTGTCAGTTTCAAAATGGTCAATACTAGTCCATTTCAGCTCACTAATGCTTGGAACATAAATATCCATGCATTGTTTTTCATTTTTGACAACTTACAATTTTTCTAGATTCATACTTTGTACATTCTATGTTCCAATTATTAATGACTGTTTGAAGCTGTTTCTTCTTATTTGGAGTTCTGCTCCATCAGCAAATGAAGGCCTGAAAGCTTTAGTCCATTCATGTCATTAAAAGCAACTCTATTTTGAGGAGGTAGCTCTTCCCAGTCATATTTTGAGTGCCTTCCAAACAATGTTTCACTGCTATTCATAAAATTTTCTAGTAATATATCAATGTCTTGCTGCTATTCATAAAGTTTTCAGTGTGTCTTAGTCTAGAAGCTCCACTGAAACCTGTCCACCATAGGTTGCCTTGCTGGTATATGAAATATCAGCGACATAGCTTTCAGCCTCAAGCAACACACAAGCCACTACCGTACAACAAACAGGAAGATGAGTAGTGGCTGGAAAGACTACAGCCTTTGAAATCCCATGGGAGTAGTTCTAGTTTGTCCTATAGGGTCACTATGAGTCAAAACTGACTAGAGAGCATTAGATTTATTTATTTATTTTTGCTTCTATTAAATATTTTTGAATGAATAATGTTGTTTTAGTAACCAGAGTGTCGTGTCTACAATAAACAAGAAAAAATAGCCCCAGTTTTTTTCCTACCTTCAACACCTAGTAATTGGTTAATCTTGAATATAAAAACTAAATTATCCAGTCTTAGTTTCCCCATTTATAAAATTGGAATGATAATAAATTTTCTTAATTGTTGTGGGAAAGATTAAATGAAATAATGTATATAATTACATAGGTCTGGGCAGCTAGCAAATATTCTCAAAATGTTACAATAATAGGTGACATTCAATAGATAATATGATTAGATTGGTGTTATTGAATGAGACAGGATAAGCCTATCAAACTAAATGAATAAAAATATTCCCCCAAGTATGTTGAAACTCAATAGCTATTTTTACAGATTTATAATATTTTAGATGCTTACATACACTTTATTTATCATGTATAATACAGATTTTTTTTATTGTCTATTGTGTTGAAATCCAAAAGTTGTTTTCCATCGGTGTGAACATCCTTCCAAGTATTCCTTAGAGATTACATAACAGGGATATTCACTATGTCAGTTTCCTACTCATGATAAATGAGGCTTGTGCCTAATGATGCTATGGAACTGAAAAGTTAAACCAGCCTTTTGTAATCATCTGTCAATGGTTTAGAAAGAGACAAGTTTAATGTCTGCTGTGAGCTCCTGGAGCTAAATGGCACCATTAGGATCCATGATACTTCCCCTTCTCTGAAGAAAGTAGTGACTACAATTGCCTGCTTTCTTTAATCAATCATTGGAGAAAATGTCAAGATATATAAATGGCATTGCTAGGCCTATCACTAGATAATTAAGATAATTACTGATGACATTGCTGAATCACTGAGGCTCAAATTCTAAAGTACTGTTGAGTAAAACACAATATTTTTCAGTAATGTAATTTTATATATCAATAATATTGTATCAGCAATTCTTAAAATGGAGAAAAAAGTATGTAATTATTTCATAAAACAATTTAACCTAATTTAACATGGCACTTGCCTTTTAATTTTCTTCATTTAGGCATCAAAAAATATTAAATACTTTGAAAATAGGTTGTCAATTTTAAATGCATATTTTGCTGATATTTGTTCATTGCATATACATGGCACACGTCCTTATAAGTGCCTTTATGTTGGGTATTCATTTCATAGTAATAAACACTACTGGGATAATTCCTTTTCCATTGATTTTCAAAGGACTTTCCATTTACTATTCACAGAATTGCTGGTTTTCTGAAACACGTGCTCCCTTTCCAAGTCCATAACCATCTTAAAGAATAAGCACTAAGTCTATAAACTTTGCCTGTAATTGCACGCCTTGCTTTAGGAATGCAGGGCATATGGAAGTGCTTACATCAAAGCAGACGATGACACATAGTGATTGATTAATCCTGCGGTGCTGAACTGAATCCAGGAACCAAGCCATTATATTAGAGAAGGCAGTGGAGAAGGGTCAATTTTATCATCTTCTTATTGATCACTTTCACAGCTGAGTTTGCGTAATATCTTATGTTTCTGTCATGAATTTGCTGCAGTTTCTCTTGCTTTCTCTAAAATTCTATACCATCATTAATCTTATTTTTTAGTTATTGCCCTTTATTTGATTTTTTGAGCTGCTGATATCTTGAACTGTCACTGTGGTCTTCTTTTTTGACACTCTATTTTCAGTTATTTATTTATTGTTTCTATTATATTGTTTTTCTTTTTGTCTATGATTTCTGCTATCAATTGTATTGTTTTTGAAGCCAATATGCAGGTTTTGAGAAATAATTTTGGAAAGAAGACTCCTTATTTTATGTGTAGGGAAAATTTCATTTCATTTATGACACAGAGACTTGATATATTTTGCTTACAATAGCATTGGCCTTTTATGTTGTCACTTTTAATTTTTACTTAATTTTCAGTACCTTTTAGAGATTCTTTAGTTCTTTCTTCCTCCAGTGAAGTATTTGCCTGCTTATTCCTCTTTTACACACATGTTGTTGTTGTTGTTGTTATGTGCCATCGAGTCAGATCTGACTCATAGCGACCCCTCCCTGGGTTTCTGAGGCAGTATCACTATGGAAGTAGATTGCCCAACCTTCCTTCCGAGGAGCAGCTTGTGGGTTTGAACCGTCAGCCTTCTGGTTAGCAGTCAAATGACTTAGGCACTATGCTACCAAAGCTCCTAACATAGAACTTGATTTTATATATTACAATAAGTATTATTTTCTAAAATATTTCAGTAAATTATATCCCAAAGTAATATTTTTTACTGTAGACACCATTTTATGTATTATAACTAGTGTAAATATTTTATATAACACAAAAGTTGGGTTCCTTAACAAGCAAAAGTGAAAAACATTGGGGAAAAAAATGGAAATGATATTTAATTGTATTTCTACATCTTCACCTGAATAGTGGAAAATTACCTCTCACTCCCCTATGCTCCACTCCATTCTTCATGAAAAAGCATATAATATATCACTTTGAAATAAATAAAGCCCAATACCTATGATTGGGATTGAGATGACACATCACTATTAATGGTAACTTTTGTGATAAATCTCAATTTCTTTTATTCTTCATTTCTTCATTTATGAGTTAAAGCTTATTTGGGAGCTCTGGTAGCATAGTGGCTAAGGCACTTGACTGCTAACCAGAAGGCTGGTGGTTCAAACCCACCAGCCACTCCTCGGAAGGAAGGTTGGGCAATCCTACTTCCGTAGTGATACTGCCTCGGAAACCCAAGGAGGGGTCGCTATGAGTCAGGGCTGACTCGACGGCACATAACACCAACAACAACAATATTGACCCAACAAGCATGTATTGATATTTTAGGGAGATCTGGCAAATAAAATGTTATGCCTGAGAGGGTGAGAGATTATTGTCTTCTGCAAAGTCATGAAATATATACAATATATAAACAGTTAATTCTGATTCAGAGAAGAATGGGTTGGATTCTAAATGGAGAATCTTAAGTGAAATACAGGGACGATAGAGATTAAAACGCACAAGATACATCACAGAAAGCTTTGTGAAGAATTATGAGCTCATAGCCTTTCAGGACTAGAAGGAATGCAGATAATGTCTAGTTCGGTATTCACATTCAAATACTAAGTAAATAAGCAAAAATCTTCAAGACTGGCTTGAGTTTATATTACTAGGAGCTGAAAACTAGAAAAGATATTTTAAAAAAATATCCCAAGTATCTTGACTTTGAGATTATTTAAGTAGGACCTTTAAAGATGAGTAGGATATTCTTAGTGATATTAGAGAATGTTTCAGGTGGCAGAAAGATCAGGAAGTAGAGGAAGAAGACAATATGTCTGAGCCATGCCATGTCGTTTATTGTGGGTAAAAGGGTCAAATGCATTGCCAGGGGAAAAGAAAGGAACAGGTAAAGATATGTGGGGATGAATGGGTGGGGGATTTTTATAACTTGAAAAGCACTTTGGATTTGATTTCTGTAAGCATTAAAACCATAAATGGTTTTTAAGTAGACGAGTGACAGGAAAGGCTGGCATAAGAGAGATTCAGCAAGACCAAGTATGGCATTACTTTATAACATAAACTGGAGCTAAGACAAAGGTAGGGAAGGTGAGGAGAATGTTCATATAGAATATTGGTTGAGAGGAATACTTACAGTTTAGTTACCCTTGGATTTAGAATGCAAAGGACCATGGTAAACTGATTAGGATTAATGTGATGACAGCAATCCAGACATGAAGTACCAAAATTAAGCATGGTTTTCTTATTTTACATTTTACCAAACTAAAGTCATTGAAAAATTAAAAGAGAATTGACAAAAGAAATGTTTTAAAAATTTCCAGAAGTTTTATTTGTTAAAATTAGTTTAAAAGAACAATGCTAGGAAAAACTATGGGATATAAACATATAGGAGAACTCTGAGGATACTGGGATTGAGAGCATATTGTTCAAAATGATAAGTTAAAGGCCAAATTAATGAAATGATGTGATTAAAATGAAAACAAAGAAATATAAATGTTTCCATTACTGAAAGAACAGGGAGAATAAGGTAGAAGGAATGATTTATTGGCAGATAACAGACACTGAGGAAAGAAAAAAGATACATATATTGATTTGCGTTCTTGGCTAAGAATGTGTAGTGAGTCCAAAATTAGCATATCTTTCTCTGGAAAGCTGAAAAATGCAGACGGAAGAAAAAGAAAGTCAATTTTTCCCTATCAAAATAATGTATGTGAATTGTGTCTAAACACAATGTTGGACTTGATGATATGTGAGAGACATATCACCTCTAAAATTTTCTGATGCCATTAAATTCTCCTCACAGCTATCCAGCACAATAAAACCTAGGAATAATATTTTAGTCAAAATTAAAAGCATTGATAAGGTGGAGCTGAGTGTAATTTTATGAGATATGATTATGAATTTACCTTTTTCCTCTGTAGGATTTAATAAGTATACTAGAAGGAACATTGAAGTGGATAAAATGCTAGAATTGTTGATTACTGCAGGCAATAAATAATTGCATTTAAAGCCATCACAGAAAATAAGGAGATCTGGAGAAATGAGATAATGAATTATATCAGCTGCACTTGCATAATGCTAATCACAAGACACATGCATTTATTTTAAATTATAGTTTTATTTTCCTACACAGTGAAAACAAATTATTCTAAATAACTAATAGCCATTTTAGATGGAATCCAAACAAATAGAAAGAAAACAATAAATAAAAATCAACACAAAATCCAAAAATGTGTTTAACCTTTACTAATAGATCTTAAATAAAATCAAATGTTATCCATATCAGTCTAAGTTTCCTGGCACGCTAATTTTTCTGTTGCTTATCTCTGTTCCTACCTAGTGTTTTGTGTACATATCAAGGTTAAAAATTGAATCTATTTCTGTTATTTTTGCATTCTGATATAAGCTTTTATCTACATTTAATCATGGGTTATATATTTCCCCTATCTTATTCTTGATGCATGAGGTTTTTTGCTTTTTGTTTTCAAATCTATTTTCCTTGAATTCCAGCTCAAAAGGGTTAACATTTTCAGATCATCACATGCTATTTGAGCTTAAAAAGTTTTCCTTTGTCTAAAATCATCATGGACATTGAATTTGAAGTAGAGTAACAAATTCTCAATTTTATTGTCAAGTTGACTTTTAGTTTTATAAATAGTTGAATTTCAATGCTACAAAGATTGCGTTTCCAGGCAAAGAAACATCCACCCTAATATTTATCATTGCTAGGAAGGAATAACATTTGCAATTTCTCATATTTTCAATTTTAGCCAGTCCTCCCATACAGGGAGTCTACTTGCCTAACTTCTCTGTGACTTTTTAATTAACAAGCTGAAAAACCAAACAGTGCCGTCAAGTTTATTCTGACTCATAGCAACCCCTATTAGGTTTCCAAGGCTGTAAATCTTTACAGAAGCAGACCACCTCGTTTTTCTTCTGCAGAGTCACTGGTAGGTTTGAATCTCTGATCTTCTGTTTAGCAGCCAAATTTCTTAACCACTATACCAGCAGAGCTCCTTTTTAATTGGCAGGTGGTTCCAGTATCCTTGACTATTATCTCAGCCTCCATTTTATACTTAAACTTTTTAGTATGCAATCTCTTCTCTTATCATTTTAGCACATTGTTAAATGTGAATTGATTCTAACATAAACCATGTTCCCTATGTTCAGACATAACCATCCATACACACACACACACATATCCATTCTTAACTAGAATTGAGTCATTATTAAATATTGTGTTATCAAAATTATGGCCTCTCGAAAGCTTGCAAGCAGCCATCTAGATGCAACAGTGGGTCTCTCCTAGTCCAGACCAAAGAAGAATGAAGAAAACCAAAGATTCATGGAATCAATTAGTCCTCTGTTACACCATGTGATCCTCAGCCTATACCATTATGAGACCAGAAGAACTAGATGGTGCCCAGCTACCACTGTCAACTACTCAGAGGGGGAATCTATGGAGGAGATCCTGGATAGAGAGGGAGAACAATGTGGAACAATACTCAAAATCATTTGGGAAAATAAGAAAAGGGGACCAGTTTTGTTGGTCTTATAGAGCCTGCAGGAACCACTGAGACTATTGTCCCTAGATGCCCTTCAGGTCTGGAATTGAACCCACACCTTGGCTACCAGCCAAACAAAAGACAGGCATATGAGTTGAACATTTACCTGAGTAAATACAGTAGATACACTCCTTGGAGAGAATAATCATAGGAGAAAGAGGGGCTGTTTATGCACAGGGAGACAGCTCAGGGGCAGGAGTCCATGGAGGGATGGACACAGGGAAGAGGTAATTATTGGGAGGAAGTGGGAGGGGAGCTGTTGCATTATGGTAAAATGTAGTCAATGTCATGAGACAACATGTGTGTGAATTGCAGTACGGAAAGTGAATTTGCTCTATAAACTTTCACCCAAATCACAATTTAAAAAAAAAAAAAAAAATTATGGCCTCTCACAACTTTAATATTTTCCCTATAATCAACTTTATTTCACTAAAAACAGTTTCCTGTTTACAACAACATGATGTAAACCCACTGCCATTGAGTTAATTCTCACTCATGTTGTTGTTGTTGTTGTTATGTGCCGTTGAGTCAGACCTGACTCATAGCGACCCCTCCTTGGGTTTCTGAGGCAGTATCACTATGGAAGTAGATTGCCCCATCTTCCATCCAAGGAGTGGCTTCTGGTTAGCAGTCAAATGCCTTAGGCACTACATCACCAGAGCTCCCAATTCTCACTCATAGCAACCCTTTTAGTACAGAGTAGAACTGGCCCATATAGTTTCCAAGGCTGTAAATCTTTATAAGAATCAGACTGCCATATCTATCTCCCATGGAGCATCTGGTGGGTTCAAACTGCCAGCCTTTTGGTTAGCTGTCAAATGCTTTAACCACTACACCACCAGAGCACCCTGAAAGCTCCTTAGAGGCTAGAATGGCTAGACTTCCTTTCATTTCTTTGGTTGTGTGGTCACACAAGACCAGTCCCTGGAGAAGGATATCATGCTCGGTAAAGTAGAGGGTCAGCAAAAAAGGGGAAGACCCTCAATGGGATGGATTAGCGCAGTGTCTGCACTGATGGGCTCAAGCATAGCAATAATTGTGAGAATGAAGTAGGACCAGGCAGTGTTTCTTTCTGTTGTATATGTGGTTGCTACAAGTGGGAGCCAATGCAAAGACACCTAACAACAAAAACGTGATGCAAACAGCTTATGACCCATTTTCGTTTTTTTTTTTTTTCCTAAAGTCTATTATAAAGATCAGGACTGAGAGACTTATAAATATGCCTCCATATACCTACTTTTACTCTGGTTTATGTCTTCCTTTAGAAGAGTTCAATTAGTCATCAAATGAGGGGATCTTGGGTAAATGAGGTGGTGGCTTTGTTTACAGTCATATAGTAATAATTTCTATAAATTTTATAATTTATAAAAATTCCATGTTCTTGAGTTTTCTTAATAACCCGTCTGGTTTTATCAGATAATGTATTACTTCTAGTTCCTGGAAAATAAATCCTTAAAGAGGATGATTGGGTTAGTATAGGCATAAAATATGGAAATAGCAAATGTTTCATTACTAAGGGAAATTAAGGTGAATACCATGATTTTTGGAACCCAGAGTTATTAATGCAGGCACCTTAGTATTTTCAAATTTATTTCAAGTTTCTTTTTATTTAGAAGTAGCTTTGGTGGTGTAGTGGTAAGACATTTGGCCGTTAACCAAAAAGGTTGATGGTTCCATACCACCAGCTGGTCTGAAGAAGAAAGATGGGGCAGTCTGTTTCTGTAAAGATTTACAGCCCAGGAAACCCAATAGGGGTCGCTGTGGTCAGAATAGACTCTATGGCAGTGAGTTTTGTTTTAATTTTAGACAAGGGTCAACAAAACCTTTAATCCCTATTATGGAATTTTACTTCTATACCCAGGGTTAGTCTTATGAAACATGGAAAGATATTTCCCTGTTCCCTCCTATTGTACTTTTTTATTGCAAAGGTTCTGCCTTTGGTGTTGGCTAGGCTTCCTGGTGCTTATTTTTCCAAGTTACACTTTCTCATTACACCATAGTTCTCTACCACCAAGAACAGCTTTCTTATATCAGAGTAGCATAATTATCTGGAGAACATGTGTCCTGATCTATAGAAGGAACTTATTAGACAATTAGGAGAAATGGTCAGTGACAACCATTTCATACCCAGACCCACAAAAAAAGTATGATATTTAAGGTGAGCAGAACCTAAATGGGGCCCTAGACCTGGTCTTGTGAACTAGTATTATAGATCAAATAATTGTCCTAGTTATTGTTTTAAAAGTACATAACAACAACACAAACAACATTTTTATTCTATTAAATGTTACTATTTCATGCCTTTATTTTACCTAAACTCAAGTGATTAGCTCCCACTGGCCATCAAAATCCCTTTGAAGCCTGAAGATATTCTGCTATAACATGATAGATTCAAAAGAGCTTGCTTTCTTCTAATTTACACATTCAAAATATAAGGCTTATGGTAAAATAATGTTAGGGTGGACCACTGAAAACTTAGTAAGACTGAAAGGGCAGTAGTTGGGGCCTTTAGAGATAATGTGAACAGCATGACTAGTATGGTGCCTCAAGGGGTATAAAACTCCATGAGGTTAATAGACTGCTGGCTGTAGACATTGAGAGAACACAGATGCAAGTGGAATGCTGGCCACAGGAATGGACCCTCTAGAAGGGAGCTACTAAAATAAGATGGAAGGTTGCATTTTTGGAGCTGCTGAGAGTATTGTCTTTCCTGGTAAAGGTTATAATTCGATCCATCTTTTCTGGTTACCTTTGCCAGGGAAAAAAAAAAAATGCAACATGTACCAACAGATCTTCCAGATATAACTTGTCTTTTTAAATTGTGTCTTCCAAAATATGTGTAGGAATTCTAAGCCCTATACCTGTGGAAATAATCCTGTTTCTGTCATAGAGCTTTCTCTGTTATGTTACTAACTTCATATCAGTATAAGGTGTGTGCTTAACCTAATCATTTCTGAGTTATAAGGAATAGCACAGACACAGAGACAAGGAAGCACAAAGGGGGGAGGATAGATGTCATGTTAAAAGTGTCAAAAAAGGGAGGAACACAGGGGTCACAGAAACTTGAAGAGGTGAGGATCTTCCCCAGAGCTGACATATAGATCCTTCTCTAGAGCAGTCAGCCACAGGGATCCAGGTGAGGAGAGGGAACCCAGGCACTCCCAAAGCAGCAGGACAGGAGAGGAGGAGAAAGGGGATTAAAAGGCCCAGGAACCAGGACAGAGGAGGAGTTAGCCACAGGGAC
>NW_006921653.1:12760998-12762236 GCF_000298275.1 Orycteropus afer afer
AAGAGAGCCAAAATATGATCTTGAACATATCCCTCCTGAATTTAGAGATCATCTAAAGAATAGATTTGATGCATTGAACACCAACGACCAAAAACCAGAAGAATTGTGGGAGGATATCAAGAACATTATCCATGAAGAAAACAAGAGATCACTAAAAAGATGAGAGAAAAAGAGAAGATCAAAATGGATGACAGAAGAGACTCTAAAACTTGCCTTTGAGAAGAGAGAAGTTAAAGCCAATGGAAGAACTGACAAGATAAAAGAGCTGAATAGATTTCAAAGACCAGCTTAAGCAGACAAACCAATTACTATAATGAAATGTGCAAAGACCTGGAGTTTGAGAACCAAAAGGAAAGAACAAGCTTGGCATTTCTCAAGCTGAAAGAATTAAAGAAAAAATATAAGCCTAGAGTTGCAATATTGAGAGATTTTTGGGGGCAAAATATTGAACGATGCAGGAAACATCAAGAGAAGATGGTAGGAATAAACAGAGTCATTGTACCAAAAAAACTGGTCTATCTTCATCCATTTCAGAAAGTGCCATATGATCTAGAACCAATGGTACTGAAGGAGGAAGTCAAAGCTGCAATGAAAGAATTGGTGAAGAACAAGGCTCTGGGAATTGATGGCATACCAATTGAGATATTTCAACAAACGGATGCCCCATTGGAGGCACTCACTCAGTTATGCGAAGAGATATGGAAGACAGCTACCTGGCTAACTGACTGGAAGACATCCATATTTGTACTCATTCCGAAGAAAGGTGATCCCACAGAATGTGGAAATTATAGAACAATATCATTAATATCACATGCAAGTAAGATCTTACTGCAGATAGTTCAAAAATGATTGCAGCAATATATTGACAGAGAACTTCCAGAAGTGCAAGCTGGATTCAGAAGAGGACGTGGAACAAGGGATATCATATCTGTTGTCAGATGGATCTTGGCTCGAGGCAAAGAATACCAGAAAGATATCTACTTGTGTTTTATTGACTATGCAAAGGCATTTGATTTTGTGGATCATGACAAATCATAGATAACATTGAGAAGAATGGGAATTCCCAAACACTTGATTGTACTCATGAGGAACCTGTACTGTGACCAGGAGGCTGTCATTTGAATGGAACAAGGGGACACTATATGGTTTAAAATCAAGAAGGAAGTGTGTCAGGGTTGTATCCTTTCCCCATACTTATTCAATCTATGTGCTGAGCAAATAATCCAAGAAGCTGGACT
>NW_006921653.1:12762383-12777031 GCF_000298275.1 Orycteropus afer afer
CATGTTGTCAGAAGGGACCATTCCCTGGAGAAGGAGATCATGTTTGGTAGGGTGGAGGGTCGACGAAAGAGGAGAAGGCCTTCAACGAGATGGATTGACACAGTGGCTGCGATGATGGGCTCAAGTATAGCAGGAATCATGGAGCTTGTGCGGGATCGAGTAGTGTTTAGTTCTGCTATGCATGGGGTTGCTATGAGTCGGAAACAACTCAATGGCACCTAACGACAACAACTAGAGCTAGTACCCTGAATTTGGACTTCAAGCCCCTAAACTTTGAGAAAGTAAATTTCTGTTCTTTAGAGGTACCCACTTGTGGTATTTCTGTTACAGCAGTACTAGGAAATTAAGGCACCTCTATTCCCATTAAGAACACTGTAATTGTTATTATAGGAAGACAGGTCATAACCAGCCCGGGCTGCATGTTTTTGGGATTGTGATCAGTTCTTTCCCTGCCATAGAGGCAAATTCTGAGCTTGGCTCCTCTATGACTACAGTTGAATAGTCCTTTAGCCAAGAGAAGATATTTTACCATGAAGTGAAATCAGTGATGATCATTTTTTTTTTTTTTTCAATTTTCATTGTGATTTGGGTGAAAGTTTACAGAGCAAATTCATTTTTCATACAGCAGCTCACATACACTTTGTCTCATGGCATTGACTGCAATTTCCCACAATGCCATAGCTCCCCTCCCACTTCCTCCCCAGAGTTCCTTCTTCCCTGTGTCCTTCCCTCCCATGCATGCCTGCTCTCCAAGCTGTCTCCCTGCACATACACAGCCTTTCTATTCTCCCATGATTGATCTCTCCAAGGAGTGTGTCTATCTAATCTAAATATTCAGCTCATATGCCCCTGTCTTTTCTTTGGCTGGAAGCCACTGGAATGGGTTCACTGAAGGGCAAGTAGATAACTTATTTTAACAATTATTATTAAAAGGAAAAATTGAACAATATGTTAGAATATGATTTTAAGTAATTTTTAGTGCATTACTCTATCCATGACATTAACATATAAGAGCATGCAAACAGCTATGGCATTTAACTTCAATTTATATTTCTCCTAGATAAATTATTAAAGTTGTCCTTGAGTAATCATTTTTAATGTTGGAAAAATCCTTTGACATTTAATGACTATCAAAGATTTGATGTTGTATTGAAATTTCATTTCAACATAAACTTGCCTAATTACTTCATTTTGGGTTAACTATCATTATTTAAGATGTCCATAGAGATTTTTGCACTATTCATTTATTTGCTGACAATTTATTGTCATATATAATCATAAAGAGTTAGTATAAATATGATTTACTAAATGTTTAATTTCTAAGAAACTCTAAGAGACTTGCTTTTATAGTTCTTGTCTTCAGTTTTGATTATTTCCTTAGAGTTTACAGCTGGTGAAGTTGACAGTGAGTACATTTGTAAGGAACGTGTCTCATACTAAGCACTAATCTCTTCCTTCTCTGTTTCTTTAAAGAAGTGAGATCCAAAACCAAACCAAACCCACCTCCATTGATTACTTATGGTTACAGGTGAGTACTTTTACTTCTTGTAGATTAATTTCTCAGTTCATTGTTCTGTTTTGAAATTTCAAGAAGTGTTGCAAAGTTGTTTTACAAAATAACGAAACCCTACATTCTTCCCAGCAACAGTAAGTCTGTCTTGTATTCCACAGGTCTTTTTTTTTTTGTTTTGTTTTTTCCTGCCATGACAAGTGATATCTCATTATTTCTTTATTTTTGTTTCCCTAAGCATTAGTGAGTTTGAGTGTCCATTATATTGGTTGGGCTTTTCCTAATTGTTTCCTTAAATCTTCTACCTATTTTCTATTTCATTTTCTTGTTAGTTTTTTTTTTTTTTTAAATTGTGATTTGGGTGAAATTATACAGAGCAAATTCACTTTCACATACACTTTGTGTTTCATTACATTGATTACAATTTACCCCAATGCAGCAGCTTCCCTCCCACTTCTTCCTGATAGTTACCTCTTCCCTGTTTCCTTCCTTCCATGAGCTCCTGTCCATGAGCTGCCTCCCTGTGCATAAACAGCCCTTGTATACTCCCATGATTGTTCTCCAAGGAGTGTATCCACCTAATGTAAATGTTCAGCTCATATGCCTGTCTTTTGTTTGGCTGGAAGCCACAGGAGTGGGTTCAGTTCCAGACTTGAAGGGCAGCTAGGGGCCATAGTCTCAGTGCTCTATCAATCTCAGCAAATCTGGTACCTTTGTTTTCTCCAAATGATTTTGAATTTTGTTCCACATTGTTGCCTCATGCTATCCAGGATCTGCTGCAGAGATCCCACTCTGTCTTGTTAGTTTATGAGTTCAATATATGTTTTACATATTACTACATTTTTTATACTATTCTTTGTAATGAATAAATGAAGCCTAATCTTATCTATAATTTGTTATAACGTTAGTCATATAAATATTTAAAATATTTATTTGGTAAAATATATCTATCTGTGCTTTTATAGATTCTAGATTTCCTCTTTTGATAAAGAATATTTTCTCCATTACGTTGTACATGAAGTCTCCTCTGTGCTTTCTTAAAAAAAAAAAAATTGCAATGTTTGCAGTATAATTGAAATTTATTTTTATATATGGTGTGAGACAGGAACACAATTTTATATCATTTTCCAGTACAATTGAATGAATACAAAATTTTCACATTGTATTGAAATGTCAATTGCGTTATTGTATCATTATATTTTACTGACACATAACAAATTACCAAGAACTTAGCAACTTAAAATAGCACACATTTGTTATGTCAGAATTTGGATGAGTCAGGAGTCTGGGCCTAAATTATCTCAGTACTCTGCTTAGTCTCACCAGCCTGCGGTGGAGATGTTGGCTGGGGCTGTGATCTCATAAGAGGCCTGGGGACCTCTTGCAAGCTAACTGGTTGTTGGCAGAATTCAGGTATTTACAGTTACAAGACAGAGGTCCCCATTTTCTTGCCAACTATTGACTGGAAATCATTCTCATCTCCAAGAAGCCATTCTGAGTTGCTTGCCATGTGGTTTCCTCCATAGGCAGTTTGCAACATGTCTGTTTTCTCCTTCGAGGTCAGTATGAGTCTTCCAATCCATAAAAACACTATTTTTGTATTTAATTTTGGTTTTCTTTAAATTCTCCAGTCCACAATACCATTAGAAAGTGGTGTTTTCTTTGAGAATGCCAGTGCTTGCCAGTGGGCTGCCTCTTGGTTTGGCAGAGTAGTCTGTATTCCAAGCAGGAAGTAAGAAAATGCAATTATCCCCAAAGCCATGACTAAAAAGTTCTGCATGTGCCCTGTATCTGACAGAGACCCCACAGGTCTTACAAAACTAATTCTTTTTCTCTTGGTTCTTTCATCCACCAATCCTATGACTTACCTCACACATCAGTCCAATTAGCTTTTTAGTACTTATTCATAACGGCTAAAACCTACTGCAATGAGTTAGTCAGAACACGGATGCCTTGATGCCACTGCCTTCATGCTTTTACCATTTGCTTCCCACAGCTAACAGTCCTAATGTCCTAGTGAATGACAGTGTTGCCTATAGATCCTGGCAATGAGAGGGATGGGGAGAAACACAAGTTGACTGTACCAGAATTGTCTGAATCCTAACTCGAGTAGCCAAAATGTTCTTTTACAAAGGTTGAAAAAAAAAAAATTAATAAGCAAGTTTTAGCATTCTATTCCTTTACTTATGCTGATAAACCCAACCATGAGGAAAAAAGTAATGACATCATCTATAAAGAGAAAGAGGGAAAAATGGGACAGTGAAAGTTTTGAACAGTTATTTGCGAAGAATGATTTAATAATACCCTACATTGTATAAGATACATGTTTAGAAAGAAAGACATTTTGAATATTTCTTAGACTCATATTTTTTATTAATGATTATTATTCAAAACATAGTAAAGAAATTGATGCTGTTAAGACTAAAAAATTATTAACTATTGATATCACTACACAGACATATTTTAAAGGATAGTGAAAATTGTTTCTATAAAACTTCAGTATTTTCCTTTGCTTTGATTTTTCTAACATAGTTCCACGTTTGTTATTCAATAAAAACCATGACATTTTTTTGAAAAAAGAGTTTTTAAGATTTAGTACCTAAAGCAAAAAAGAAAGACAGATTTTTTTTCTTATTGAATTCTCAGCTGAGTAAGTAATTTTCTTGATTGCATCTATCTCACAAAAAGCTTCTTTCAGTTGATTTTTTAAATTAGGTTGAGCATTTCAGAGGACATACCATTTCTTATAAATCACAGAACTTATTCGAGATTTCCAATTTCTTCCCTGTTTTTCTTTCATCTTACATAGAGAAACTTTTGGATCAGTAAGTACATGCTTTTATTTATATTTGTGATTATTTGTGGTGTGTATGCATAACCATATATTACAAATATACATATGTTATTGTTATGTACTTTTGAGTCAGTACTGATTCATAGTTATCTCTGTAAAACAGAACTAAACACTTCCTGGTCTTGCACCATCCTCACAATTGTTGCTATGCTTGAATCCATTGTTGCAGAAATCGTGTTTATCAATCTTGTTGAACTTGCATATGAGCAATTCCTGATGTGTTCCACAAAAGGCACCTGGCCACGTTCTGACTGATGAAATTGAGCTTCTCCATTGTTTCTTTACATAAATGTAGTCTCTTTGATTCCTGCGTATTTCATCTGGTAAGGTCCTTGTGCATAGTCATGTTTATTTTTTTGAAAAAGGTATTTGCAATGAGTAAGTCGTTGACTTTGCAAAATTCTATGATGCGATCTCCAGTGTTTTTTCTACCACCAAAGCCATATTTTTCAACTGTTTATCCTTTACCTCCAACTTTTACATTCTAATCACTTGTCATTTTCCATACACCTTGATTGCATATTTGATCAGTTTCAGATTGCAGAAGTTCATAAAAATCTTCAATTTCTTCATCTTTGGCATTATTTTTTGTGTGTGCAAATTTGAATATTACTCTTGTTGTTTTGTTGTTGTTATAAGTGGCATTTCTTGTAAGCATGTGGGCACAGAATGTGTTGTACTTCAGGGTAGCTCTTGAAATGTTTTGATGATGAATGTGACACCATTCCTCTTCAATTTATTATTCCAAGCATAGTAGACCATATGTTTATTTGATTCAAAATAGCCAATACTAGTCCCTTTTAGCACACTAATGCCAAGAGTATTGATCTTTATGCATTACATATCATTTTTACAACTTCTAATATGTTGTTGTTGTTGTTGTTACATGCTGTCAATTTGAACCTGACTCATAGCAACCCCTCCTTGGGTTTCCAAGGCAGTATCACTATGGAAGTAGATTGCCCAACCTTCCTTCCGAACTTCTAATACATATATTTTTAAAATATTCTTAGATTCATACTTTGTATATTGCATGTTCTGATTATTAATGGATTATTAACAATTATAAATATGGCTTTGGTGGTAGAAAAAAAACTGGAGATCACATGATAGAATTTTGCAAAGTCAACGACTTACTCATTGCAAATATCTTTTTTCAACAAAATAAACATGACTATTTCTGTTTCTTCTCATTTTGATCATGCCACATCAGCAAATGAAGGTCCCAAAAGCTTTGCTCCATCCATGTCATTAAAATCAACTTTAGCTTGAGGAGGTAGCTCTTCCCCAGTGGAATTCTGAGTGCCTTCTAATCTGAGGGGTTCATCCTATGTCACTCTATCAGACAATGTTCCACTGCTATTCATAAGGTTTTCAGCTGCCAATGTTTTCAGAAGTGAATTATCTCATCCTTTTTCCTATTTTGTCTTCATCTGAAGCTCTGCCAAAACCTGTCCACCATAAGTAACTCTGATTGTCTGTGAAATACTGGTGGCATAGCTCCCAGCATCACAACAGCATGGAAGCCACCACAGTATGACAAACTAGCAGACAAGTAGTAGTATATATACGTTTTGGTTACCTCAGTGCTGCTTTAACAGAAAATACCACAAATGGATGGCTTTAACAACAGTTATTGTCTTCAAGTTTTGAAGGCTAGAAGACTGAGTTCAAAGTGCCAGCTCTAGGGACTGGGTGAAAGCCACTCAACCTTGGGCTTCAGGTCTGCCTCTTTCTCCTGGCCCACTGGAGCTAGAGGCATCTCTTCACTCAGGCAGCTGCTCATGGCTGAGGTTAACAATCCCAAGATAGACAAATAAAATGACACAGTATTTCTGATATTAGTGTTTGATATGTCTCATCTGCTCTAGAAATGATCATAAATTAAGGTGGCATATAATTTAGGTCATACTTTTGTTTTGTGGACTTGTTTTAATTTCTACAGCTTCAGTTTCAACTTGCACGTGGGCAATTGATGATCACTTCTCCAGTTGGCCTCTGGCCTTGTTCTTACTGATGATATTAAGCTTCTCTATCATCTTTTTCCACACATGTGGTTGATTTGATTATAATGTATTTCATATGATGAGGTCCTCATATATAGTCACTGTTTATGTTGTTGAAAAAAAATATTTGCAATAAATAAGTCATCGGTCTTAAATTAAAACAAGACTACAAGAGGCAAAATATGACTTTGATTATATCCCGTCTGAATTTAGAGACAATCACAAGAATGGATTTGAAGCATTGAACACCAATGACCTAAAATCAGAAGAGTTGTGGGATGACATAAAAAAATATCATCCATGAAGAAAGCAAAAAGTCCTTAAAAAGGCAAGAAAAGAAGAAAAGACCAAATCATCAGAAGAGACTCTGAAACTTGCTTTTGAACAGAGTTGCTAAAGCAAATGGAAGAAATGTCAAGATAAAAGAGGTAAACAGAAGATTCCAAAGAGCAGCTAGAGAAGACAAAATAAATTATTATAGTGAAATGTGCAAAGACCTGGAGTTAGAAAACCAAAAGGGAAGAACACACTCAGCATTTCTCAAGATGAAAGAACTGAGGAAAAAATCCAAGCCTCAGTTTGTAATATTGAAAGTTTCTGTGGGCAAAATATTGAATGATGCAGGAAGCATCAAAAGAAGGTGGAAGGAATACACACTGTCACTGAACAAAAGGAATCAGTCAATGTTAACTTATTTTAGCAATTAGTATGATTAATAATAAATGATAATGAAGGAAGAGGCCCAAGCTGCATTGAAGAAACTGGTTAAAAGGCTCCGGGAACTGACGGAATACACATCGAAATATTTCAACAAACAGATACAGCATTAGAGGCTCTTACTCATTTATGCCAAGAAATCTGTAAGATGCCTATCTGGCTAACTGACTAGAAGGGATAGATATTTGTGCCCATTACACAGTAAGATGATCCAACAGAATGTGGAAATTATCAAATGATATCATACAAAACTATAATTTTGCTGAAGATAAGTCAAAAAGGATGGCAGCAGTATATTGACACAGAACATCTAGAAATTCAAGCTGGATTCAAAAGAGGATGTGGAACAAGGGATACCATTGCTGATGTCAGATGGACCTTGGCTGAAAGTAAAATTTACCAGGAAGATATTTTCCTGTGTTATGTTGACTATCCAAAGGCATTTGACTGTGTGGGTCATAACAAATTATGGATAACACTGGGAAGAATGGGAATTTGAGAACACTTAATTGTGCTCATGAGGAACTTATGCTTATACCAAAAGGTTGTCATTCAAACAAGTTGATACTGCATGGTTTAAAATCAGGGAGGATGTGTTTCAGGGTTGTATCTTTTACCATACTTATTCAATCTTACGCTGAACAAATGATCTGAGAAACTTGACTATATGAAGAATTATGTGGTGTCAGGATTGGGTGAAAACTTATGAACAATCTGAAATATGCTTGG
This sequence comes from Orycteropus afer afer, assembly GCF_000298275.1. Taxonomy (NCBI): domain Eukaryota; kingdom Metazoa; phylum Chordata; class Mammalia; order Tubulidentata; family Orycteropodidae; genus Orycteropus; species Orycteropus afer. The sequence continues at coordinate 12,770,200 of NW_006921653.1, forward strand.
TGAAAGTGAAGATAACTCAAAACAGTTATTGATGAAGATTAAAAACCATGGTTTTCAGTATGGATTACACCTCAACATAAAGAAACAAAAGTCCTCAAAACTGGACTAATAAGCAGTATCATGGTAAATGGAGAAAAGACTGAAGTTGCCAAAGATTTCATATTACTTGGTTCCATAGTAACACCCATGGAAGAAGCAGTCTAGGAATCAGATGATATATTGCACTGGACAAATCTGCTGCAGAAGACCTTTTTAAAGTGTTGAAGAGCAAAGATGTCACTTTGAAGACTAAGATTTTCCTAACCCAAGCCATGGTATTTTCAATTGCTTCATTTCCATGTGAAAGCTGGACAATGAATAAGGAAGACTGAAGAAGAATTGGTGCTTTTGAGTTGTGGTGTTGGAGAAGAATACTGAAAATAGTATGAACTACCAGAAGAACAAATAAATCTGTCCTGGAAGAAGTGCAGCTGGAAAGCGCCTTGGAAGTGAGAATGGCCAGACTTGTCTTACCTACTTTGGTCATGCTGTCAGAAAGGACCATTCTCTGGAGAAGGACATTGTGGTTGGTAATGTGGAGGGTCAACAAAAAGGGAAGGCTCTCGATGAAATGAATTGACACAGTGGCTACAATGATAGCGTGGATAGCAAGGATGGATTGTGAGGCTGGCGCATGTTCAGGCAGTGTTTCGTTCTGTTGCGCAGAGGATCATTACAGTGGAGCCCACTCCACAGCACCTAACAACAATAACAAAATTTTAAAAGGGTGGGGTGGGGGTGGAGAGATCACTGAGGGCTGAGACTTGAATGAGGAGCTTGTGCTTATTTGCAAGTATTGTGAAAAAACTCTGAGTAAATCACTGATGTGAACAAAGAAAATGAAATGGCTGATTCCTCTAGGGAAGTAGGAAAGTACTTTTTATTAGGTGGGCTGGTGTCAGTTATGTCATGTTCCCTTAGATTAAACTTTAGTTTCCTTTTTTGCAAAACACTGCATTATCTGAGATTATCTTGAAGGTCATCTAGAAGTCTTGTATAATTTAGAGTAAGGCTTTGAGTACAAGGATAATCCCCAAGATTCTTATGTTTACTTGACACACATTATTTTCGTAAATAATCTTCATTACATCTGATTAAATGAGTGCTGTCTTTCAGTTTCTCTAAACAATCCAATGAAGATGGGCAGAGGTGGCTGAAATGGTACACTGGTGGAATTCTTGCCTTCTGTGAGGGAGACCTGGATTCAATTTCTCATCAATGCACCTCAAGCAGAGTCACCACCACTCTCTCAGAGGAGTGTGTGTTGCAATGATACTGAACACATTTCAGTGGAACTTCCAGACTAAAATGACTAGGAAGAAAGATGAGGTGATGTACTTCTGAAAATCAGCCAGTTAAAGCCCTATGGATCACAGCAGTCTGACTTGATGGCAGCAAACACCAAACAAGCATCAATTGTTGCTCATTGAAACTTTAGAAAGGTAGATGTGGCAGGGAGAGAACTCAGATAGAATGAAGGCTTTTAATTTACAAGATTAAAAAAAAAGTCATTTTAGACTATAAGCAAAATAATCAAACAAATGAAAATGTAAAGATATTATGGTTAAACATTTCTTTACATATAAATCATCATACTGGTATATGAATCTTATTTACAAATTATACTTTATCAACATACTGAGAAAATTTAAATAATAAATTGTAATACTTCATTTCTATAAATTTTGCTTAAAGGGGAATTATAATTAGGGGAAATAGGAATAAGATGGCTTTTGAATAAGATAAGTCAGAAATATTTTCTGCTGTCACTGTGTTTCTGTGTCCAAATTGGGCTATTCGTATTCTTGGGAAGAGCTTTTTGTTTGCAGGGACTTTGGAATGAATGCAAAGAGGCATTTTGATCCTAAGTCTTATCTGGGAAATAAATCTGTGATTATTGATGACTTTTAAAAAAGAAGAAAACAAATAAAAGGAAAAAAATGAATAGCTTTCTCGAAGCTTCTATTAATGTTTCTACTGCCAGAGTTAGCAGATTGAGTTTGTCTTTGGCATCAAGGGCTTTCTGCTTTTGAAAATACTGATGATTTATGTAGTTGTGTAAAAGGAAAACAATATCTATTCAAGAAAAGCAAAGTTAGGGACAGTTAAGAGTTAATTGCTTCGCACGATAATGTATGTCTTAACATTTCTTTAGTGAAAAGATGACTATGATGTGAAAGTATTTATGGATTTGTTTGACTGTGGTTACACACTGTGGTTTGCAATCTACAACTTGACAGAAAAAGAGCAGCAGACAGGGATGCTGCTTCGGTGATATGGGGGGGGGGATCAACAATCTGAACCCAAGCCCAAAAGAAGAGATTGCCAAGCAGATTATTTCTAAAGGAGAGAATCCAAATGGGTTGATATTTTGAAAATAAATAAATAAATAAATTTCCTTCTATGCACTGTAATTCTCTTATAGTGTATTAAAACCTTAATAGCATTTGTTAAGCAATTTAACCCTGTATTAGCTGCGTTCATGGAGCTCTGGTTAAGGTATTGGTCTGCTAACCAAAAGATAGGTGGTTTGACCTCACCAGCCATTCCTCTGCTTCTGTAAATACTTGCAATCTTAGAAACCCTATAGGGAAGTTCTACTCTGTCCTATATGGTTGTTATGAGTTGGAATCGACCCAATGGAAGTGGTTGTTTGTTTTTTTTTAGGTTTGTGTTAATAGTCTGGCACTCAGTGAACTGGGGAGAAGTGCAGCACCATGAAGTAGTATGAGAAGGGCAGAAGTGATACCTGAGAATAGTGGAGTGAGAACTACAACAATGATATGTAACATTTGTCAAGCATCTATTATGTGTCAGTTATTGTCCTAGGTTATACTAGGCCTCCAAATGGATCCTTGGAAATATTTGAGAAAAACTTAGACTTCCTGTAGAAACAGTGTGACACTGGGGGTATTACTAATTATATATTAAAGGGAAAGATAAAACTGAAACTGGAGACCCTGGGAGAACTTGGGGTGGCTCTTATCCATTTTCATTAAAGTAGAGCACTCATTCAGTCTTTTCTACTTCATTTCTAGAAACAAGGCTTCAAGGAACTCAAGAGAGTAGACAGTTGCTCAACGACATTGAAGACAATACTATTAACATTTGTGAGAGCGAAAGTTATCTTGTTATTAAATCTGGAATTTAACACTAGAGTTAGAGTCCCTATTTTTAATTAATCAGCTATGAGTTCAAAATGAAATGAAACATCCATTAATAATTAGAATGTGGAATGTAGAAAGGATGGATCTAGGAAAATTGGAAATGCTAAAAAATTATAGTACACATAAAGATGAATATCCTAAGCATTAATGAGCTGAAATGGACTAGTTGGCCCTTTTAAATCAGTCAATTATATGGTCTCCTATGCTGAGAATGACAAAATGAACAAGAATGGTCCCATATGCATCACCAAGAATATTTCAAGGTCTTTCCTGAAATAATAATGCTATTAGTGATAATATAAAATCCATAGACCTACGAGGAAGATAAGTTAATACAAATGTTCCTCGAATTTATTCACCAACCACTAATGCCAAAGATGAAGAATTTGAAAATTTTTACCAACTTTTCCAGTCTGAAATCACTCAAATGTGCAATCAAAATTGATAATTACTGGTGAGTAGAATGCAAAAGTTGAAAACAAAAGAAAAAGGACTGATAGCTAGAAAATATAGTTTTGGGAATAGAACTAATGCTGGAGGTGACAAGATAGAATTTTGCTAGACCAACTACTTATTCATTGGAAATACATCTTTTCAACAACAAAAAAAAATTGTGACTATGTGTGTGGACCTCACTGGATGAAATTACACAGGAATAAAATCAACTACATCTGTGGAAGAGATAATGGAGAATCCCAATTCATCCATCATAATAAAGAGAGAGGTAGACTGCAGAACAGACCATTAGATGCTCATGTGTTAGTTTAAGTTGAAGCTGAAGAAAATTAAAACAAGTCCAAGGAAATTAAAACAAAGAACGACCTGGAGTATATTCCACCTGAATTTAGAAAAATCTGTCAAGAACAGATTTGACACATTGAAAACTAATGTCTGAAGACCAGACAAGTTTTAGGATGATGTTAAGGATATCATATTTGGAGAAAGCAGAAGGTCATTCAGAAGACAGGAAAGGCCAAATGGATGTCAGAAAAAACTATGAAACTTGCTTTTCAAAATACAGTAGCTAAAGCAAATGGAAGAAAGGTTGAAATAAAAGAGCTATACAGAAGATCTCAAAGGGCACTTTGAGAAGACAAAGTAAAATATCATAAAGAAGTGTGCAAAGACTTGTAGCTAGAAAAGCAAAAGATAAAAACGTGCACAGCATTTCTCAAGCTGAATGAACTAGAGAAAAAATTCAAAGCTTGAGTTGCAATATTGAAGGCTTGTATGAGCAAAATATTGAACAATATGGAAGAATCAAAAGAAGATGGAAGATGGGACTTCTGGCAAGATAATGGATAGGCAGACAAGCTACAAGCTACACAGTCCCTATGAAACAAAGAAATAGGAAACCAATTGAAACAGATACAGAAGATAATCTTAGAACTCTGAGCATTGAAGGGAAGGGTAAAGAAGTGGATTAAGTACTAACTAGTAGAAGAAACTGATATCCTGATGGCATGTCCAGTCTGAATATTTATAAGTGGCGTTCTGGCCCAGGCAGCAACCTAAGAATCGACTCTGCTTTCCAAGGACTGCATGAGCAACTGCACCGGTGCCTGACAAACTAGAAAGGAAAACAACAAATAAGGAGACAAAGAGAGCCGTGGACTGTTGGCAGTACTGAGTGCATAGCCATTTTGAATATTTGCAAGTGGTGCTCCAAACTGAGCAACAACCTTGGAATTGACTTCACTTACTGAGGACAGCAAAGGCAACCATATTGAAGGCTGACAACTAGAAAGGTATGATAATCCACTTGTTACTCTTCTACTCCACATGCTTTTAGTGAACAAGGGTGTGGCCATCTCTCACCTGCACCAGCTTTCTAGAACAGCAGGAATTCTATCCTGCTCTGGGCATTCTGACAGAGCACAAATGTACTGTGCCACCCCTCATGGTTTTGCTCATTTGTTTCAATTTTTTTTCTTCCTCCTTTCTACCATTCTTTTTATTCATTTTTTTCTCTGTCTTTTCCCTGCTTCTTTTTTCCTTTCATTTTCCTGGTTCTTTTCTCTTTTCTTTTCATCTTTTAGTTCTTCCCATTCCTTATTTTTTTTCTTGCAGTTTTCTCACTTTTTCTTTATTATTGTTTTTCTCTTGTTATTTCCTCCTTTCCAAATATTGTGGGCTTTTTCTTTCTTTTCTTTTCTTTTCTTTTTGGTCTCTTTGTCTTTCTTTTGTCTTTTTTGTAAGTTTTCTTTTCAATTATTACTTTTTCTATTTTTTGCAATTGTTGCTTATGTAGTTTGTGCTTTATGTTTATTATTAATATATATGTATGTATGTATGTATGTGTATTTGTTGTTATTTTTATAACTAAGAGGGAGAAGTAGCTCTGCCCACATGACTGAACCATACCCACACCTCCTTGAGTTCCACTCACTGGGTGAGGGCCGCCACTTGCTTCTGCACCAACAGATCAATGATAGACAACAGCCAATACCAACTCAACTCACCTTCAACTGATCTGCATGGACAGTTACAAAGATCAGTGCACACAATTTCATTCTGTATCTCAATAAGTAGGAGACAGGTGGTAAGTGCCTAAGTGCTGCCAAAGAGTGAACAGAGGAGCACAATGGCCCTGCTCATTCAGAAAATCAAAACGAAGCAATAAATAAATAAATAAATAAATAAGTAAATAAATAAATAAATAAAATCTTAGGTGAATCACAACAACATACAATCACCAACTAAATATAATGACAATTACGTCACAATGTCTCAGAGACAACTGACCAACTCAGTCCACACAAAGAAGCAAGACATAGTAGTACAAACAAAGGACCAGGATACAGACTCAGAAAATTCCTTGAGGAAGAAGTGACATTGGAACATCCTGATAAGAATTCAAATGAATTATATTTAGAAACCTTCAATGGAATGAGAGACAGATCAAAGAAAACATAGACAAAATTAAGAAAAACACAGAAAAAACTGGACCAATATAGGAAAATAATACAAAAACAAACTGACAAATAAATTAAATTAGAAACCATACAAAAACAACAAATAGAAGCCCAGAAGGTTAATACTAAGAATTCAGAAATAGATAACACATTGAAAGGGCAAAGAAGTAGAATTGAATCATAGTGAGATTAAAGAGATTGAAGATTAATACCTCAATACTACTTTGTTAACGGATCAATCAGGAAAACGATAAAAACAGAATGAAGAAAGCCTAAGAATCATGTGGGATATCATTAAGAGGAATAATTTAGTTGTGATCAGAATTTCAGAACAGGAAGAGACAAATAAAACCATAAAGAAAACTGTCAAAAATTTGCTGGAAGAGAATTTCCCTTGATGAAAGACAAGTTATGCATTCAAGAAGTTCAGTGAACCCCAAACACTATAGACCCCAAAAGAAAATCACAGAGACATTGTAATTAACTCATCAAAACCAAAGACAAAGGAAGAATCCTGAAAGTAGCATGGGAAAAATAAAAAGTTACCTAGAAAGGGCAACCAGTAAGCTAAACTCTGTTTTCTTAGTAGAAACCATGCAGGCGAAAAGGCAATGGGATGATATATATAAAACCCTGAAAGAAAAAAAATTGCCAACTACCAATTTTTTTCTTTTTTTTTTAATTGTAATTTGGGAGAAGATTTACAGAGTA
>NW_006921653.1:12779105-12779628 GCF_000298275.1 Orycteropus afer afer
AGTGTATGAGAGTCCCAATCTCTCCACATCCTGCTCAGCATTTGTTATTTTCTGTCTTGTTGAACTTTGCTACTAGTGCTGGAGTAAGATGGTTTCTCATTGTTTTGATTTTCATCTCTCTAATAGCTAATGATCATGAGCATTTCTTTATCTGTTTGTTGGCCATTTAAATATCGTCCTTGGTGAAGTGTCTATTCATGTTTTCTGCCCATTTTTTAACTGGATTGTTTGTCTTTTTGTTATTGAGCTGTTGGAGTCTTCTATAAATTCTAGAGATAAGTGTCTTGTCAGATAAGTCATTACCAAATATATTTTCCCCGATCTGTAGGTTCTTTTTTGACTCTTTTGGAGAAGTCTTTGGAAACACATAAAAATTTAAGTTTTAGAAGGTCCCAATCATCTGGTTTCTCTTCGGCTGTTTGTGCATTTTGAGTTATGCTTGATAGTCTATTTATGCCATATATTAGGGCCCTTAAATATGCCCCTAGATTTTCCTTGAGGAAATATATAGTTTTAGGTTTCA
>NW_006921653.1:12781251-12782585 GCF_000298275.1 Orycteropus afer afer
GACCTGTTCAATTTCTTCTTTTGTGATGGGCCTGTTCAACTTTTCCACATCGATCTGTGTTAGTTTAGGTAAGTGGTGTGTTTCTAGAAATTTGTCCATTTCTTCCACATTTTCAAATTTGTTGGAGTACAGTTCTTCATGTTGTTTTTGTTGTTGTTATGTGTCGTCGAGTCAGCCCCGACTCATAGCGACCCCTCCTTGGGTTTCCGAGGCAGTATCACTATGGAAGTAGAATTGTCCAACCTTCCTTCTGAGGAGTGGCTGGTTGGTTTGAACTGCCAGCCATCTGGTTAGCAGGCAAGTGTCCTAGCCACTATGCTACCAGAGCTCCCACAGTTCTTCATAGAAGCTGATATTATCCTTTTTATTTCAGTTGGTTCTGTTGTGATGTCACCCATTTCATTTCTTATTCGTGTTATTTGTATTTTCTATCTCTTTTCCTTTGTTAAATTTGCCAGTGATTTGTCAATTTTATTGATCTTTTCAAAAAACCAACTCTGGTCTTGTTGATTTCTTCTATAGCCCTTCTATTTTCTGTTTCATTGTTTTCTGCTCAAATCTTGATTATTTCCTTTCTTCTGGTGACTGTATGTGTTTCTTGCTGTTCTTTTTCTAATTGCTGGAGATGTTGGTTTAAAGTGTTGATTTTGGCTCTTTCTTCTTTTTTAATGTGTGCATTTATTGCTATAAATTGGCCTCTGATTACTGCTTTTGCTGTGTTCCAAAGATTTTGGTATGTTGTGTTTTCATTCTCATTTGATTCAAGGAATGTTCAAATTTCAATTTTAATTTCTTCTCTTACCCAAGGAGAGTGTTGTTCAGTTTCCATGTGTTTCCTCTTTTCCTGTTGATCTTCCTATTGTTGATTTCTAATTTGATAGCATTATGATCTGAGAAGATGCTTTGCGGTATTTCACTGTTTTTAAATTTATTAAGGCTTACTTCATGGCCTAACATATGGTCAATCATGGAAAATGTTCCATGTACACTGGAGAAGAATGTATATTGTGTCGCTATTGGGTGAAGTGCTCTGTAGATGTCTATAAGGTCAAATTAGTGGATTGTATTATTTAGCTCTTCTGCATCTTTGTTGAGTTTCTTTCCAGTTGTTCTATCTTTCAATGGAAGTGGTGATTTAAAGGTCCCACTATGACTGTGGAGTCATCTATTTGGATTTTCAATTCTTTTAAAGTCAGATTTATGTATTTTGGGGCTCTTTCATTGGGTCCATAGATATTTATTATGGTTATATCTTCATGTTGAATTGATCCTTTAATCATTATATAATGTCCTTCCTTGTCTCGTATGGTGGTTTTTTTCTTAACGTCAATTTG
>NW_006921653.1:12784071-12794220 GCF_000298275.1 Orycteropus afer afer
AATTTAGTATTAATCTTCTGAATTTCTGTCTGCAGATTTAGAATCATTTCTAATTTTTCATTTATTTTGTCATTTTGTTCTTTTAGCTTCTTCCAAAATTCTTCTAAGTTTTTCTCTGTGTTTTCTTTGGTCTGTCTCCCAATCCTTTGAAGATATCTAAATATAACTCTTTTGAATTCCTTATCAGAGAGTTCCAATGCTGGTTCTTCCTCAGGGTTGTGTTCTAGGTCTGTATCCTGCTGCCTTGTTTCTACCACTTTATCCTGCTTCTTTGTGTGGACTTTGATTTTCTGTTGTTTCTGAGGCACCGTGGTGTTGTTGTATTTAGATCTCTGTTGACTGTTTGTGAAGAGCAGCCAAGGGTGATTCAGGCTCTTCTTGGTGTTTTTTTTTTTATCGTTGGCCCATTGGTGGAGAAGGATGTAGTGAGTGGCTGTCACTCAGTAAGTTGAGTTGCAGAAGGTGTGGGTGTAGTTGTGTTTTATGGGGACTATTCCTGTCTCCCACTCAGTTAGTCAAAAATTACAATTGAATAATCATCAAAAGACTAAAAGCACATAGACAAAAAACACACTATGACATCACACAGGAATAGTAACCAAAAAAGAAAAAAGGGAAAAAGAATAAGAAAAAACAAGAAAACTTGCAATATCTGGGAATAGGGCATTAAGAGAAAAAAATGTAGAGAAGGAGAATAAGGAATGAAAAAAAAAAAAATGGTAAAAATGCAAAAAAGACAAACAAGGAATGTGGTTAACTACAAGAAAGAAAGGGGAAAAATAACTTAACTTTAAAAAAAATAAATAAGGAAAAAAAAATTTCAACCAGGAATAGGGAAAAGAAAAAATGCTGAAAACTTAATTCCTGGTAGGGGAATATTAAGAATAATAGTATAAAGGACAAGAGTATTAATAATAAAAGTTGTTTTAAAACAGACAAATACAAGCAAACTAATCACCAGGAAAAAATAGAAAAAGAAAAAAATAAAAATAAAGAAAGAGAAAAAAAAAAATTGTTGGAGGACAGGGCAGGGCACCCAGGTTCTGTCTGAGCACACAGACTGTGGTGTAATTCTGTGGGCCCAGAAGGTGGGTGGGAGTGCAGGAGAGCTCACCTCCATTCACCAAGTGGGTGTGGGGTATAAGAGTAACAATAGGAATGTCGTATCTTTTTAGTCTTGCAGGTCTGGAGTTCCCTTGGGGTTGCTGGCAAACAGAACTTGTTCTTAAGCCCCAGGAATCTGCGAGAGTGCTGTCTCTTTAAATATCCAAAATAATCAAGCCACTTTTAAACATTCAAAATGGCATCACCTTCCGGACAGGCAAAAGTCCATGGCTCAGCCCACATTTCTCTTCACCTTCTCCGTTTATTCCCCAGCCAACAGAGCAGTCCTCTGTGCAGTCCCTGGCTAGCAGGGCTGATTTTCAGGTTAATTCTTAGGTCCTACCACAGTTCTTAGGTACTCTCAAAGCTGTCTGTGCTGTGCTGTCAGGATCGCTTAGGATTGCTGCCAGACCGCAACTCTGTCTTTCCTTTTTTGATGTTTTCATGCAAATTCTTCTGCTAGTTGGGGTTTAGTCCACTTCCATATCCTTCCCTTCAAGGGTCGGGGTCCAGGATTATCTTCTGTGCCTGTATTAATTGGTTTCCCTTTTCTTTGTTGAAGAGGGTCTGCACAGTCTTTCTGCCTAGTCCGTCATCTTAATGGAACTCTACCAACCACCAATTTTATATGCACCAAAATTGTCTCTCAAATATATGGTGAAATTGGGACATTTCCAAACAAACAGAAATAAAGGGAATTTGTTAAGACCAGACTGATCTGATAAGAGAAACTAAAAAGAGTCCTTTGGACAGGGAAGCAACAAAAATAGACAGCAATGAATTATTAACACGCATGATGACATAACCTAGAAGCAAACTCAGCTATAGATGATCCAAAGTAAAATAAACTATCAACACTCTAAACAGGAAATCAGAGACATCACTTGATATATGAGGACAATTACAAACCCAACAGAGGGAATAAATAGTGTAGGTACAGAACTTCCAAATGAAGAGGAAGTCAAGACAATTGCAAGGTAGAACAGACTGTTCTGAACATGGGAAGAAAGAAAAAAAATCACAGAGTAACCTCATAGAAAAATAATAAAGCTCCGTATTAAAAAAAAAAAAAAAAAGACAGGTATAAATATTTAGCAAATAATAGAACAATAGCAATGAAAGAAATGATAACAAAACTCATAAGCCTAATGACCTTAGCACAGAAAATTATATAGAACAAAGAGATCAGCAACATCACATAAAAAAATGCATAACGAAGTGACAGCAATACATTCATACTTGCCATAATTACACTGAATGTAAATGTTTTAAATGCACCACTCAAGAGATGGAAAGATGCAGACTGGGTGAGAAAACATGACCCATCAATATCTGTCTATAAGAGACTCACCTTAGACATGAAGACAAAAATAGACTAAAAATCAAAGATTAGAAAAATATACATCAAACAAATGACAACCAAAATAAAAGCAGGAATAGCAATATTCATTTCTGATAAAATAGACTTTAAGACCAAAACAAGCATAAGAGACAAGGAAGGACATTATATAATGATTCAAGGATCAGTTTGACAAGAGGACACAACCATAATAAATATCTATGCACTCAATAACAGAGCTGTAAAGTACATAGATCGGATTTTAACAGAACAGAAAAGACAAATTGATGACTACAAAGTAATATCAGGATATGTTAATACACCACTTCAAGGAAAGATAAAACAATTGGAAGGAAATTCAACAATGACACAGAAGAACTAAATGATGTGATCAACTAATTTGACCTTGTAGATATCTACAGAGCATTTCACTCAACAACAGCACAATATAGTCTTTTCCAGTGCATTTGGGACATTCTCCAGAATAGACCATATGCTAGACCACAAAGCAAATCTCAAGAAATGTAAAAGCATTTAAATACTGCAAAGTAGCTCCTCAGATCACAAGGATATAAAATTAGAAATCAACAAGAGGAAAATCAATGGAAAAAGAGCAAAAACACGGAAAATGAATAACACCCTCCTTAAAATCTACTGGTAATAGAAGAAGAAAAAAAAAAAAAAGCTAATTAGAATATCTCTTGAATTAAATGAGAATGAAAACACTGCAATAGTGGTGATCAGAGGGCAACATATAGTAATAAAAGGTCATATCAAAAAAAGAAGAAAGAGGCAAAATCAATATCTTACCCAACATCTCTAACAGAAAAGAGCAGTAAAAATATGTACATTTACCAGAAGAGAAGACACAATAAAGATCCAAGCAGAAATAAATGAAACACAAAATAGAAAGAAAATAGAAAAATCAAGACTAGAAGATGATTATTTTTTAAAAGATGAATAAAATCAAGAGAACACTGGCGAACTTAAAAGAAAAGATGATGCAAATAATATGAATAATAAATTAAATGGGTGACATCACAACAGAACCAATTGAAACAGAAACCATAATATCAGGATACTATAAAGAACTGTACTCCAAAAAATTTGAAAACCTAGAAGAAATGGACAGATTTCTAGGAATACAGTCTTACCAAACTAACATAGACTGAGGTAAAAAATTTGAATAGACCCATAACAACAGAAGAAGTTGAACAGATTATAAAAAAAAAAAAAAACTACCAACAAAAAAAGTCTTGGTGGTGAAATATTTTGGAAAAGGATAGCAATAATGGTGGTACAATATGAAAAATGTCATCAGTGTCCCTGAGCTGTAAATAAGGAAATTGTTATGTTGGTGAATATCTTGTGTATGTTTTCACCACATTAAAAGTTAAAAAAAAGTCCTGGTCCAGATAATTTCCCTGGAGTATTCTATGAAACATTCAGAAAAGAGCTGACACCAATCTCACTCAAACTATTCCAGAAAAAAAAGGAAAGGAAGGAATCCTTTAAAATTAATTTTATGAAGAAAGTATAACTCTGATACCCAAACCAGGCAAGGACACCACTAAAAATGAAAACCATAGGTCAATGTCCTTTATGAATTAAGACACAAAAATCAACAAAATCCTAGCCAACCTAGCCAATAGACTCCAACAACATATCAAAAATTAATACATATGACCAAATAGGATTCATATGAGGTATGAAAGGATGGTTCAACATGAGATAAACAATCAGTGTAATCCATCACATAAGTAAAATAAAAGAACTGTATAATCATATAAACTGTATAATCATATAATCAGTGCAGAAATGTCATATTATAAAAAACAACACTCAGTCCTGATTAAAAGCTCTCAGAAAAAAATAGGAATAGAAAGGAAATTACTCAACATAGTAAAGGGCATATATGTAAAACCAACAGGCAACCTTATTCTCATTGGAGAGAGACTGAAACTATTCCCCTTGTAAATGGAAACTGGAAGATTCCCTCTATCACCACTTCCATACAACATTTCATTTCAAGTCCTAAACTGGGCAATCAGCCAAGAAAGGGAAATCAAAGACATCCACTTTGTTAAGGAAGAAGTAAAACTATCCTTATTTGCAGATGACATGATCCTATTCTGGTTACCTACTACAGGTCTGACAAGAAAAATACCACAAATGGGGTGGCCTTAACAAACAGGAGTTTATTCTCTTATAGTTTGGAGGCTTTAAGTCCAAGTTCCAAGTGCCAGGCTCTAGGGGCTGGGTGAAAGTCCCTCAACTTTGGGGTCCAGCTCTGCCTCCTGCTCCTGGCCCACTAGTGCTAGAAGCATTTCTTCACTTAGACAGCTGTTGGCTACTGAGGCTGAGAAACCCAACGTTGACAAGTAGAAAGGCACATGGCAGGCCATTAATTTAAGCCCATTGTAAGTCCCAAGGTCAGCAGAACTTGGCAGGCTGGTAAACAACAGCCTGGCTACATGCAGGATCCAAGCATGCCATAAGCTAGAGACCATTCCCAAAGCTGCTTGTTATATATGGATAGCAGACCACATACCCAAAGGCAGCTACTCAGCTGCTAACAGTAGATTTCATCATGGGGTTGATGACCAGTGTCATCATGGGGGATACTACAGCCACTCAACCAGGCCTAGTCAAGTTGACACATAAACATAACCACCACAGATCCTATACTTCAAAAAACCCAAGAAACTCAGCAAAAAAAAACTACTGTAGCTTATTGAAAGATTAACGTAGTGGCAGGATACAAGAGCAACATACAAACATCAGTTGGATCACTCTATACCAGCAAAGGGGTCTCTGAGAAGAAAATAAGGAAATCAATACCTTTATAATAGCTACCCAAAAGATAAAACCATTGGAAATAAATCTTACCAGGGACACAAAAGACCTATACAAAGAAAACTACAAAATACCCCTTTAAGAAACTATAAGAAATCTGCATAAGTGGAAGAACATACCATGCTCATGGATAGGATGACTGAACCTTGTAAAAATGTCAGTACTACCCAAAGCAATCTACAAATTCAATGCAGTCTTGATCCAGATCCCATCAACATTCTTTAAGGATGTGTAAAACCAATGATTAATTTTATATGGAAAGGAAAGAGTCTTCAGATAAACAAATCACTACTGAAAATGAACAGAGTAGGAAGTCTCACACTCTCTGATCTTAAAACTTACATACAGCCAGTTGTCAAAACAGCCCGGTATTACAATAATCATCACATAAACTAGAGGAATACAATTGAGAACCCAGAAATTGATCCATTCACTTATGGTCAGGTGATCTTTGATGAAAGGCTGAAATCCATTCAGTGAGGAAGAGATACTCTCTGTAACAAATAGCACTTCAAAACCATACATCTATTTGGAGATAAATGAAACAAGATCTGTACCTCATGCCATACACAAAAACTAACTCCAGATGGACCAAAGACTTAAATGTGAAACCTAGAACTATGAAGTTAATCAAACGAAAGATAGGGAAAAACTTAGGGGCCCTGCTTTATGGCATAAATAGACTCCTCAAGTATAACCCAAAATACACAAACAACAAAAAAGGAATTAGATGATTGGACCTTCTGAAAATTAAATTATTATGTGCATCAAAAGACTTTTCCAAAAGAGTAAAAAGAGAACCTACAGACTAGGAAAAAAAAAAAAAAATTCAGCAATGACACATCTGACAGGGGATTTATCTCTAAAATTTATAGAAAACTCCAACACATCAATATCAAAAAGACAAACAATCCAATTAAAAAATGGGCAGAAGACATGAGCAGACATTTAATGAAAGAAGATATTCAGGTCACTAATGAACACATGGAGAGATATTCTTGATCATTAGCCATTATAGAAATACAAATCAAACAAAGATGAGATACCATCTTGGCTAGCACTAATAGCAAAATTCAACAAGATGTAAAATAACATGTGCTGATCAGGATGTGGTGAGACTGGATCTCTCATGTACTGATGGTGAGACTGTTAAATGATACAACTACCATGGAAAATAGTATGGTGCTTCCTTAAAAGCTGGAAATAGAAATACCATTTGATCCAGCAATCCAATTACTAGGCATAAATTCTAAAGAAATGAGAGCCAGGACATGAATAGATACATACACACCCATGATCATCTCAGCACTATTCACAATAGCAAAGGGATGGAAGCAACTCAGGTGCCCAACAACAGAGGAATGAATAATCAAATGATGGTACATACACACAATGGAATACTATGCAACACTAAAAAGTAATGTAGAATCTGTGAAACAGCTCATGACATGGATGGACTTGGAAGACATTATGCTGAGTGAAATAAGTTAATTGCTGAAAGACAAATATTGTATTAGTCCATTGTAAAAAGACAAGGAAATTTTACATATGGAAGAAAACTTTCTTTTTTGGTTACTAGGGATGGGAGGAGAGTGGAGGTAAAATTGCTACATAAGTAAGAAAAAAGTATTGAATTAGGTGACGAGAAATACAATGTAGCAAAAGTGAGTGACCAACACAGTAACACTAAGGAAAAGAAAGACACAGAGAGGTGCACAAGAGGTACAGACAACAAAGATAAACAATTTTGCATACACAATACTTCATTGTCAATAATAACAAACATTCATCTAAGAGTTGATAAATAACAAGACAGGTTGAATGATCAAGTGTGTCTAGGTAAAAGTGAATATACCCATGACCAGATGACATTCCTATGTACATATTTGTATGTGCTATAAGAATGCCCATATAAATAATAGACTGAATGGGGTAAAGTTATGATAACTTCTTATCCACAGCAAACCCCCCTGAGGGAGTAAATTCTTGGGCCCCTGGGCTTGGGTTCATGGTCATGGAGGATATCAAGCTCAATTGACATAACATACTACAGAAAAACATTATTCTACATCCTATTTGGTGAGTAGAAACTGGGGTCTTAAAAACTTGCAAGCAGCCATCTAACATACAAAAATTGGTCTCTCCTCATCTGGAGAAAAGAAGAATGAAGAAAACTAAAGATGCATGGAGAAATTTGTCCATGAGCTTAGTGGGCCATGTGAAACTCAGCCTACATGACCTTGAAACCAGAAGAACTAGATGGCACCTGGCTACAACTGTCAACCACTTGGAAAGGGATTGCTGTAGGAGATCCTTGATAGAGTGGGAGAAAAAAATGTGGGACAAAACTCAACATCATAAAAAAGATCAGGCTTATTGGTCTGATATAAAATGGTGAAACCCCCAGACTATGGTCCCTAGTCACCATTCTGGGCTGTAATTGAACTCACTCCCATGCCTTCTAGCCAAAGAATAGACAGACTTATAGGGTGAAGATTTACACAAGTAGGTGTACTCCTTAGAACAATCAACTATGGGAGATAAGAGAGATGAGGACACTATTTGCATAAGGAGATAGTTCAGATGGCAGGAATGCATAGGAAAGAAGGACAAGGACAAGGTAGCCACAATGAGGAAGTGGGAAGAGAGCTGTTACATTATGGGGATTGCAGTCAATGTCATGAAACAAAATGTGTACAAACTGTTGTATGGAAAATGAATTTGCTCTGCAAATTTTCACCCAAATCACAATTAAAAAAAAAAAAAAATGAAAGGAATACACAGAGTCACTTTACCAAAAATAACTGGTTGATGTTCAGCCATTTCAGGAGGTAGCATATGATCAATAACTGATGATACTGAAGAAATCTAGGATGCACTGAAGGCACTGGCTAAAAACAAGACTCCAGGAATTGACAGACACCAATGTGATTTTTCAACAAATGGATGCAACACTGGAAACACTCATCTGTGCTAAGAAATTTGGTAAACAGCTACCTGGCCAACCAACAAGAGGACATCCATATTTGTGCCCATTCCAAAAAAAATGTGGTCCACCATATTTCAGAAGTTATTGTACATTATCATTATTATCACAGATAAGTAAACATTGGCTGAAGATTATTCAAAGACAGTTGCAGCAGTATATCAACAGGGAACTGCCAGAAATCCATGCCGGATTCAGAAGATAACATGGAACAAGTAATGTCATTGTTGATTTGAAATGGATCTTGGCTGAAAGTAGAGAATACCAGAAAAATGTTTACCCATGTTTCATTGACTATACAAAGGCATTCAACTGTCTGGATCATGACAAATTATGGATAACATTGTGAAAAAAATGGGAATTCCAGAACTCTTAATTTTGCTCTTGTGGAATATGTACACAGATGAAAAGGCATTCATTCAAGAAGAATAAGGTGACACTGCATGATTTAAAATCAGGAGGGATTTGCATTTAGGTTGTATCCTTTTACTATATTTATTCAATCTATATGCCAAGGAAATTATCTGAGAATGCAGGCTATATGAAGAAGAACATGGCGTTAGGATTGTAGGAACACTTTTTAACTACCTGCAATATGCAGATGACACAACCTTGCTTGCTGAAAGCTAGGAAGACTTTACACACTAGCTGATGAAGACCAAAGACTACTATCTCCTGTATGAATTACATCTCAATCTAAGAAATCTCAAATAACCACAAAATTAGACTAATAAACAGCAGCATGATAAATGGAGAAGAGATTGACATTTTCAAGCATTTCATTATCCTTAGGGGCACAATCAACACTCGGAAGCAGGAGTAAAGAAATCTAATAAGATGTTGCATTGAGCAAATCTCCTGCAAAATGTCTCTGTAAGTTTTCAAAAGCAAAGATGTCATTTTGAGGACTAAGGTGTGTCTGACCAAAACCATGGTATTTTTAATCACCTCAAATGTCCATGTGAAATCTGGACAATGAATAAAAAGACTGAAGGACAATTGATATATTTGAAATATAGTGTTGCTCATCAAAACCACAAACCAAACTCATTGCCATCAGCTCAATTCTGATCATAGCCACCCTCCCTATAGGACAGAGTAGAATTGCCCCATAGTGTCCCAAGGCTGTAATCCTTACAGAAGCAAAATACCTTATCTTTTTCCTGGGGAGTGGCTGGTGGGTTTGAATCAATGACCTTCTGTTTAGCAGCCAAGTGCTTTAGCCACAGTACCACCAGAAATCTGTATGTTGCTGATGAGTAATCAAAATACCACAGAGTACCAGAGAAACAAAAATTCTGTCTTGGAAGAAGTACAGCCAGAATGCTCCTTAGAAAGAGGATGGAGAAACTTTGTCTCATTTACGTTGGCCATGTTAAAAGGAGGGACAAGTTTCTGGAGATCATAACAGTTGGTAAAGTAGAGAGTTAGTGAAAAAGAGGAAGATCTCAATGAGATGGATTGACACAGTGTCTGCCACAATGGATTCAAACATAGCTATGATTATGAGTATGGCACAGGGTCAGGTAGCTTTGTTCTCTTGTACACAGGATCTTCATGAGTTGGAACTTACTTGAAGACACCTAACAAAAACATTGTTCATAGGCAGTATGTTTCTGATTTTTAATATTACAAAGTTATAGAACATATAAGGAGTCAATTGAAACTCTGATTCACCATTAATAATTTCATGAGGAAATATTGGTTAAGAAAGAAAAAACAAAACTTGAGGCTACTTTATCACTGCTGTAATAATGAAAGCACCATAGACTGCCAGAAGAACAAACAAATCTGTCCTTGAAGAAGTGTAGCCAGAATGCTGACAAGAGTGGCCAGACTTCATCTCACCTACTTTCATCATGCT
>NW_006921653.1:12795120-12797609 GCF_000298275.1 Orycteropus afer afer
TGAAAATTCCCTAATCATAAAGTTTGAAAGGACCACTTTTGAACCCCAAAATCAGAGTCTGCCTTCTGGAGTCTGCCTCCAGTGCTGTTCGATTGCTGTGATTGACTCCAGTATGTACTGGACAGTGGGGGATGCATGACCCATAAGCCTACCTCTAGTCCTGTCACAGCAGGTAGGTTTGCTTGAGTAGATCTGTTCCAGCAGGACTGCCTGGTGTGCTGCTTAATTACTTATCTTTGTATCAAGTTCTTGAAACCATGGAAGCATAGAAGTCTATGAAATCATTTTTGAAGAGTTCTATATATAAAATATTCCTGGGTGGCACAAATGGTTTACACTAGGCTATTAACATGAAGGTTGGTAGTTTGGTTTGAAACCATTCACCAGCAAAGCAAAAGAAAGACCTCACCATCTATTTCCTTAAGTTTGCAGCCTTTGAAAACCCTATGAACACAATTCTACTCTAACACCTATTAGGGCATCATGAATCAGAAGCAACTTGATGATTGTCTATACATATGGGTCATGGGGATCAAGCCAACAGATAGTCCTACATATATTTATATGTAGGATGATTTTATAAATATATAGTTGGTTGAAACATATAAAACCATTTTTGATTTATTAAAAAAAAGTGGGTAATTTGATATTACCATCATTAGGTATTCTTTCCTCCAGGGCAATGAAAGTTTCAGTTTTTCATGGTCTCTTTATTTATTCATTAAAATTAAAGAAACATTTCAATATATCATATTAAAAGACTGAAATAAATAGATATATAAGTAAAAACCCATTGCCATCAAGTCAATTCACATGCATGGTATATATATATGAAAAAGTAAGATTTAACAAATATTAGTATTTTGCAATATTTAAATAATTTTCTTAAGGGAAAAAGAAATTACAGATGATCTCTTCCTATCCCTCCATGACTGCATTTCTTTTCCTCTCCTGTTACCTTTCAAGAGAGATAAACCATGAGGGAATTTCTGAGATAAATAACATTTCTTCTTTTGCTGTTGTACTTTTGTAAACAATAACATAGTCTTATTTTATATGTCTTAACAGTTCTTATGGAGCTCTGATGGCACAGTGCCTAAGGCATTTGACTGCTAGTCAGAAGGCTGGCGGTTCAAACCCACCAGCCACCCTGTGGAAGGAAGACTAGGGAATCTACTTCTATGAAGACTTACCGTCTCAGAAACCAAAAGAGCTATGAGTCGAAGTCAACTTGATGGCAGTGAGCTAGGTTTTTTTTTTGGTAACAATTTCTATATTCTTGGGGTAAAAGCGCTATTGTGTTTATACAGAAATGTGTCCTTTTTATCAGATAAAAATTATATTAGAAATGAAATATGCGAGGTATGCAAATGCTTTCAAATTGTTCAGAAAATGTGTGTATGTATATGTGGAGAAATAGAGACAGAAATAATAAATGTGGTAAAATGTTAGTAATTAGTTGTTTTAGATCAAGAGTATATGAGTGTCCATTTTACTATTCTTTTTTTTTCTCTGTATACTTGAAATAAAAAGTAAAATTATATGCTGGTTGAGTAAAAAACAACCATATAACTAGCATTTCTATACATGTCAATGAGTAAGCTACTCTTTTAATATTTAATACTGCTTTTGATATTTACTCAACTTCGCATGTACATGTCTAAAATTTATTTTAAGTAAAGAATATAATGCTATTATATACACCTCATTTGCCCTACTTAAGGTGATTTAATTTTTCTAGCAAATAATGATTTTGTGTTAGTTGCCATTGATTCCAACTTATGGTGACCCCATGTGTTAATAAAATTATGCTATAAGCTTTTTCAGACTGTGACCTTTTGAAAACAGATCCCCAGGCCAGTCTTCTGAGGCACTTCTGAGTGAGGTTTTACTGCCAATCTTTCCAGTAGTAGTCCAACACCACCTAGGGATTTAAATAACAATGTAGTGGGCATCTTGTGTATTGATTCTAATTCCTAGTGCAGTAGTGTTTGCATATATAAGAGTAAACTGCTACGTATAAAGGGTACAGATATGTTTGGTGCAGTGATTAAGCATTTGGCTGTTAAGCAAAAGTTCTATGGGTTGAACCCACCAGCTACTCTGCTGGAGAAAGATGTGGCAGTTCCACTCTATCTTATAGTTTGCTATGAGTCAGAATCTACTTGAAGATGAGGATTTTTTTTTTTTTTTTTCTCAGAATAGAGTACATGTTTTATATTGGTGAGAAATTTTGACATGGAAGCTACTTAACTTGGAGTCTTCATTTGATGTCATATGCTTAAGAACATTAGAGCATATCTAAGATATGGAATGCACTAGCATTGTGAATGAAACATGATTGGCTCTGAGTTCTGGTTCTCTCCTTTATTCATTTCTGAAGTTGATTTAAGTGATTTGTAGTGGCTAAAGCACTTGACTGCTAACCAGAAGGCTGGTGGTTCAAACCCACCAGTCACTCCTTGAAAGGAAGGTTGGGCAATCCTACT
>NW_006921653.1:12798239-12800866 GCF_000298275.1 Orycteropus afer afer
TTTGAACTGCCAGCCTTCTGGTTAGCAGTCAAGTGCCTTAGGCACTATGTTACCAGAGCTCCTACCATATTGCTGAGCAATTCAAATTCTGGTAATGCACCTGAGAGAAATGAAACCATACCTTCATACAAAAACTTGTACATAAATGTTTATAGTAGCATTATAAAGTCCATAGCATTATTATAGTAAAAAAATAGAAACAACTCTATGTCCATCAATAGATGTATGGATTGACAAAATGCAGTATGTCCACACCACTTAATATTAATTAGCAATAAAAAATGATAATTTATAGATACATGGTGAACCATGGATGAACCTTGAAAACATTATTTGAAGTGATAGCAGCCAGTTGCAAAAGACATGTGTTGTATAAATCCATCTATATGAAAAATCGAGAATAGGCAAATGTATAGAAATAGAAAATACTTGAGAATAGGCAAATGTATAGAAATAGAACATACTTTCTGGGGCTGGGATAGAGGGATGAGAAGCGACTGCTAATGGTTACTAGGTTCCTTATGGGGATGTTAAAAATATTCTAAAAACAAAAGATACCAGAAAGATGTTTACTTATGTTTTATTGACTATGCAAAAGCATTCAACTGTGGAGATAATAACAAATATCATTGTTATAATATATATAATAACAAATATATATATTGTTATAATAACAAATATCTCAAATAACATTGAGAAGAATGAGAATTCCAGAACACTAAATTGTGCTCATGAAGAACCTGTACATAAACCAGAAGGCTGTCATTCAAAAAGAACAAGGGGATACTGCATGGTTTAAAATAAGGAAAGGGGTGCATCAGGGTTGTATCCTGTCATCACACTTACACAATCTGTATGCTGAGCAAATAATCCAAGAAGCTGAACTATATGAAGAAAAACATGGAATCAGGATTGGAGGAAGACTCATTAACAACCTGTGATATGCAGATTACACACTCCTGCTTGCTGAAAGTGAAGATGATTTGAAGTACTTACTGATGAAGGCATCCAGAAGAGAACAAGCAAGTAGCAGAGGGATCCAGGTAAGGGGAGGGACCCAGGCCCCAACTCCCAAGAAGCAGGAAAAGTAGAGAGGAAAGGAAAGGAAAGCCAGGGCATCCAGGAGAGAGTCAGCAAGTGGCAGAGGAATACAGGTAAGGGAAGGGACTCACCTCAACAACCAAGAGGCAGGAAAAGCAGAGGGAAAAGGGAAGGAAAGCCAGGGCATCCAAGAGACAGTGGGCAAGAGGCAGAGGGATACAGGTAAGGGAAGGGACTCAGACCCAACACCCAAGAGGAAGTAAAGGCAGAGGGGAAAGGGAAGGAAAGATAAGACATTCAGGGAGACTGAGCAAGCAGCAGAGGGATACAGATAAGGGGAGGGAGCCAGGCCCCAACCCCCAAGCTGCAGGAAAGCAAAGAGGAACAGAAAGGGAAGCCAGGGCATCCAGCAAAGAGTGAGAAAGTAGCAGAGAGATCCAGGTAAGGAGAGGGACCCAGACCTCAACCTCCAAGCTGCAGGAAAAGTGGAGGGAAAAGGAAAGGAAAGCCAGGGTGTCCAAGAGAGAGTGAGCAAGTGGCAGGGATCCAGGTAAAGGGGAGGGTAGAGGGGTTGCTAAGGGAGACAAACTTGTCTGTTGGTTTGTTGTACTGTAGTGATGTGTTGCTGTGAGGCTTGAGGCTGTGCCACTGGTGTTTCAAACACCAGCAGAATTACACATGGTGCACAGGTTTCAGTACAGCTTTCAGACTGAGACAAACTAGGAAGAAGGAAGAGGACATCCACTTCTCAAAGAATTGGCCAGGGAAAACCTTATGAATAGCAGAGAAACACTGTATGTTACAATACTAGGCAACTTTACAGATAGCTTGGAAACACTGTCTGATACAGTGTAGGAGGACAAGCACTTAGGTCAGAAACCTTTCAAAATATGACGGGGAAAGAGAGACATCACCAGAGTAGAACCAACCTTACTGATAGGACAAAGCAAAGCTTTCAAGACCTCCATTTGCTGACGTGACATGATTCAAATTGAGGAGAAACATCTGCAAACATCTATTAATAATTGTAACATGGAATATATAAGTATGAATCTAGGAAAATTGGAAGTTGTCAGAAATTAAATGGAACACATAAAGATTGATATACTAGGCATTAATGAGGTAAAGTGGACTGGTTTTGGACATTTTGAATCAGACAACAATATGATCTACTATGCTGGTAATGACAATTTGAAGAGGAATGGTATGACATTCATCATTACAAAGGACATTTCAAGATTTATCCTGAAGTACAATGCTGTCAGTGATAGGATAATATCCACACATCTACAAGGAAGACCAGTTAATGGAATTATTATTCAAATTTATTCACCAACTACCAAAGCAAAAGATGAGGAAATTGAAGATTTTTATCAACTTCTGCTGTCTGAAATTGGCTGAACATGCAATCAAGATGTGTTAATTATCACTGGTGACTGGAACACAACAGTTAGAAACAAGGAAGAGTCACCAGTAGTTGGAAAATTTGGCCTTGGTGACAGAAATGATGTTGGAAATCGCATGATAGAATTTTGCAAGACCAAAGACTTATTCATTAAAAATACCTTTTTTCAACAACACAAATG
>NW_006921653.1:12801676-12804401 GCF_000298275.1 Orycteropus afer afer
GTATTGCACTGGACAAATCTGCTGCAAAAGACTTCTTCAAAGTGCTTAAGAGTAAAGACATCTCTTTGAAGACTATGGTGCACTTAACCCAAGCCATGGTATTTTCAGTTGCCTCATATGTATATAAAAGCTAGACAATGAATAAGGAAGACTGAAGAAGAGTTGATGGTTTTGAGTTGTGTGGATGAAGGATACTGAAAGTATCATGCACTGCTAGAAGAATGAACAAATGTATCCTGGAAGAAGTGCTGCCAAAATGCTTCTGGGACGTGAGAATGACAAGACTTCATCACACCTACTTTGGTCATGTTGTCAGAAGGGATCATTCCCTGGACAAGTATATCATGCTTGATAAAGAGGAGGGTCAGCAGAAAAGGGAAGACCCTCAATGAGAGAGATTGACACAGTGGCTACAACAATGGGCTCAGGTACAACAAAGATTTATAAGGTTGATGCAAGACTGGGCAGTGTTTCAATCTGCTGTACGTTGGGTTGCTATGAGTTGGAGCCAACTCGATGACACATAACAACAACAAAAACAGATTATAGTAATAGTCACACAACTACATGAGTATAATAAAAACCATTGAATTGTACATTTTAAATGAGTAGATTTTATGAAAAAAAAACATTGAATTGTACATTTTAAATGGGTAGATTTTATGAAATGCAAATCATACTTGAATAAAACTGCTAAAATAGACTTTTTCATTGAATTGAGGAAACTAAATTAACTTAACAGTTAGTGTGATACTCACTGCCATCAAGTCAGATCTGACTGATAGCGACCCCTCCTTGGGTTTCTAAGGTGGTATCACTACAGATGTAGATTGCCCAATCTTCCTTCTGAGGAAGATTTGAACTGCCAGCCCTCTGGTTAGCAGTCAAATGCCTTAAGCACTATGCTACCTATGAAACTGTAATTTAACTTTGCTTATTTTGGATGTTCTAATATGAAATTTTTAATAAAAAGTGAAAGATGAGACTATGTTAATGGCATGCATAGGTGATTCAAACTCAGACATTGTAGATTTATCAGAAAATAAAGTAAGTATTCATACTGCTTATTGATATTTTGGTTTTCTGATGATTCCTCAAACATTACAGTTTATGAAGAGGTTAGAAATTCTTCAGAAGTGACTTTCTTGATCTGAGTCCATGTTTATTTCAATTTTGGCTGAAAATTAAGGCAACAGAGAATCAGAAATTTTTTAAAAAAGGAAGACTTGGCAAATGAAAATGAGCTGGTACATTGCCTGAGTTCAAAATACAGTTTGTTTTCTCCTTTTTTTTTTTTTTTTTGAGATTAATGGCTCTTATTTTTCACTTTCAGAAAGGATAAGTGATATGCTAGCTGCTTATTGATTATCTTCATAAATTAACAATCTCCTAACCCATGAACCATCTATATGAATGTTATTCCTCTAGGCCCCTGGAACCCTTTAACTTTCATGCAGCAAAACAAAAACATTAAAAAATAAAATCCCCATGAGCCTTACTTTCCAGTGCTGGAGACAGATTATAAATAGTAAGCATAATAAATAATTAAATCACATAATATGTTAGAAAATAGCAGAAGGATTGGAAAAAGAAAGACTGAGTATAAAGAAAGGACAATAAGAGTGCAGGGAGCCAAAGATTAAAGTTACCTTAACCAAGATGAGAGAAACACTAGGAAAAGCAGGTGTTTTGTTTTCTTTTTTCTTTCTTTTTTTTTTGCAGGGGGAGGTGTCTGTGCATGATCAGGAATTCAAATATGGCATGCTGAGACTGAGATATCTATCTATCTATCAGACCTTCAGGTGAAGATGCTGAATTAGCAGTTGCATAGATAAATGTGGAATTCTGGGAAGTGATTTAGGTTGCAGGTATAAATTGTGATTTGTTAGCACATACAAGGTGGCATTTAAAGACATGAAACTGGGTGAAATCAGAGTAAGTGGACAGACAAGAGACTCTGCAACATTGAAAGGTAGAAGCCAATGAACAAGCAAAGGTGACTGAGAAAAGAAGCGGTGATTCTTTAAGCTAAAACCCAAGAGTATACAGTATTCTCTGGAAAAAAAAAAAAAAAGAGTATCATCCAGCATAGACCCCTGGACATAATTTTGTTATTACCTTATATGAAAACTACCATAACTGAGGGAACAATAGTAAGTTGAGAATTTCTTCTGTTGAGGTTTAAATTCCCCCTACTTGGGATCCTTCTGGACTCCACACCTTGCCACAGGTATTCATGATTATCAACTTCAGTGGACAGGTATAGATAATCAAACCAAACTCCCTGCCATCAAGTTGATTCCAATTCATAGCAATCCTACAGGACAGAGTAGAACTGCCCCACCAGGTTTCCAAGGCTGTAAATCTTTATGGAAGCAGACTGCCTCATCGTTCTACAAAGCAACTGGTGGATTTGAACTGCTGACCTTCTGGAGAGCAGCAAAATGCTTTACCACTGCACCATCAGAGCTCCTGAGGTGTGGATATTTGAACCAAAATAGGAAGCTAATAATAACTTGGGACTTGTATAATTAGAGGAGGAAAAAATTTAAGGAGAAGAGAAAGAGTATTTCAAATTTTTAAGGCTGGGACTAGGAGTTAGGTAAATGTGATTATTAAATATCTTCTGCAGAGATTGTAATCAGTGCCCTGAAATAAAATGTATATGAGCTGTTGAGTACAAAAAGAATCTGCTTTGTAAATTTATACCCAAATCACAATTTTA
>NW_006921653.1:12804501-12809035 GCF_000298275.1 Orycteropus afer afer
AACAACAACAACATAAATTTTATATATATATATATATATATATATGTGTGTGTGTGTGTGTGTGTGTCATCTGTACCCTAAGCTGGTCAAGTAAGGCTTATTTATTGGAACTAAAAGTTCATATTCTAACCAAACACTTCATGTAAAACAATATTCCTTTAGACCATTGAAAATACTCTCTGTGTCCTGTTATCTTCTACTGTGTCCAACTATTTTTTAGAGATAGACAAGTTATGCTGAGGTTTAAAGAAAGAAAGAAAGAAAGACCATTCTACTCTGTCTTATAGACTCACCACAAGTTGGCATGAACTCAATGGCAGTGGGATAAAATCTATACCTTTCTCTTTTACCTCCCTACTAAGTTTTACACTCAGAGTACCATAATTTTTCGTTGTTTGGATGAATTGAAGATGCAAGTCTGTTTTCCTTTCAAGCCTGGAGGTGAGGAAAGAAAAGTAAAATGTATCAGAAAAAGGAATAGAATGGTAGCAAAACCATATAACCAAACCCAAACCCATTGCTTCCAAGTTGATTCAGAGTCATAGTAACCCTATAGAAGAAACTAGAACTGCCCCCTATGGTTTCCAAGGATGCAGTGTTTGCTGAAGAAGACTGCCACATCTTTTTCCCAGCTGGTGAGTTTGAAGTGGCTGGTGGGTTTGAACCACTGAACTTTTGGTTAGTAGCTGAGCAGCTAACCACTGTTCCAACAAGGCTTGCAAGAAAGTACAGATAGTCGATATTTTTAAGAAAGATGGGGTTACATTGTCTCCGTAATAGAGTATTTTGAACTGTTAAGTGATGGGCTGTTATTTCTTCTTTTTCCCCTATCACATTTATTTCTCTCTCACTAGGAGAACCATCTTTACAGTTAGAGTAAGCCATGAATCATCTGTAGATTTAGAATTGGGGGATGAAATCAAAGAAATGATGACAGCAATTTTAAAGTTAAATTCTTAAGTTCAACTTTGAAATCCCAAATATGAGATAAAATACTTGGATCTATACAAATAGAGTGGGTTTTTTCTTACCATCAGATTATATAATGACTCCTTGGGCTAGAGGAGAAAAATCAGAGAAAGCCACAGTGACAGCATCTGGGCAGAAAGAGTGAGCAGTGAAGTGAAGACTCCCAATGATGTTCTGCAGTAGGTTGGAGTGTAGTGGGTATGTGTGAGGGGCTTAACTAAACTTCTGGAATATGAACAGCTGAGATTGAGCAAAAAAGAAAAAAAAAAAAAAGAATGAAGCATAAATAGTAGGGTTACTGGGGCCAAAAGGAATTTAGAGAATGGAGACTTGGAATAAATTAAATAGATTCTGATATGAAAATTTCTCTTTGGTTGCCTGAAGCAAGAGAGAGTAAGAAAAATACGGAGAGGGAATGGGCATAGGTTGAGGCATGATAGTAAAGTAATAAGGGAGGCTTAACAGAAAAATCTGGGGTGGGGGGAACACCATCTTGAAATAACAATAATATTGCCCTCTTATATCAGAAGTGTATAGTAGAATTATTTCAAACTAAAATTAAATCCTAGAATATACCTTTAAAATTTTTAAGAACAAGAATCTTTCCAGGAGAGAAAAACATCATTTTCCTTAAAATTCCATTTTAGAAACTCCTGAACTGTTTATTCATTTTATCAACTCTGAGAATGTTAAAAAGCCTTTTGGGAATATGTTGATGTGAAGAAAGCTAATACATTCCACATGCTTCTGTGATTTTCTATTAAGTTCAAGTTATTTTACTCATAAATAGTTTAACATAATGAATCGTTCTGATTTTGCTCACCTTAACTCTAGCATCTATGCAGTTACCTTGGATAAGAAGTAGCATGGTATAAAAGCAACCACATTTTCCTGATTGTCAGATTCAACTAACTAGCTATGTTACTTTTTAATGGTTTTGCTGGCTGTAAATTGTTTTTGTTGTTGGGTGTCCTAGAGTTGCTTCCGACTTGGCCCTATTTACAACAGAAGTAACACTGTTCAGTCCTGCACTACCTCACAGTCATTACTACGTTTGAGTTCCTTATGGCAGCCATTATATCAATTCATCTCATAAAGGGACTTCTTTTTTGCTGACCGTCTACTTTACCAAGCATGATGTCTTTCTCGTCTTGTCTTTGGACATTAATGTTCAATGTGTCAAATCCATCCTTGGGGTGTTCTCTAAATTTGGATGGAATATACGCAAGATCATACTTTCTCTTTCATGGAATTGTTTTAATTTTCTTCAGCTTCAACTGAACTTGCGTATGGGAAAACGATGCTCTGTTATTCAGTTGGCTCCTGGCCCGGTTCTAACTGATGATATTGAGAATCTCCATTGTCTCCTTTCACAGATGTAGCTGATTTGATTCCTGTGTATTTCAACCCGTGAGGTCCGTGTGTACAGTTGCCAGTTATACTTTTGAGAAAAGGTATTTGTAATGAAGATGAGTAAGTCCTTGATCTTAAAAAATTCTATCATGTGATCTGCAGTGTTGTTTCTAGCACTGAGGTCATATTTTCCAACTACTGATTCTTCATTTTTGTTTTCAACATTTGCAGTACAAACACCAGTAATAATCAATGAATCTTGATGTTTGATCAGTTTCAGACTGCAGAAGTTTATAAAATTCTTCAATTTCTTCATCACTGGCATTAGTGGTTGGTGCATAAATTTGAATAATAGTCATCGGAACTGGTCTTCCTTGTTGGCATATGAATTTCCTATCACTGAAAACAGTGTACCTTAGGATAGATCTTGAAAATTCTTTTTGACAATGAAAGTGAAGCCACTCCTCTTCAATTTGTCATTTGTGGCATAGTAGACTACATGATTATCTGATTCAAAATGACCAATACCAGTCTAGTTCAGTTCACTAATGCCTATATTATCAATCTTTATGCATTCTTTTTGTCGTTGTTGTTTTTGACAACTTCCAGTTTTTCTAGGTTCATACTTGGTACAATTTACATTCTGATTATTAATGGATGTGTGCAGCTGTTTCTTCTCAATTTAGTTATGCTACATCAACAAATGAAGGTCTAGAAATCTTTAATTCATCCATGTCATTAAGGTTAGCTCTTCTTTGAAGACATAGTTCTTCCCCTGTCACATTCTGAGTGCCTTCCAAGCTGAGGGACTCTTCCAGCATGGTATCACATAATATTCCACTGCTGTTCATAAGATTATTACTGGCTTTTTTTTTTTTTTTGCAAAAAAAAAAAAAAGAAGAAGAAGAAGAAGAAGAGAAAATAGATAACCAGGTTCTTCTTCCCAGTGTCTCTTGGTCTGGAAGATCCACTGAAACCTGTCTACTCTGGGTGATCTTTCTGGTATTTGAAAAACTGGTGCCATAGCTTCCAGCATCACAGCAACACACAAGCCATCACAATATGACACACTGACAAATTGTGTAGCTTTAAAAAAAGGAGCTCATAATACATACTTGTCTTTTTTTTTTTTTTTTTTTTAGTTAAAGGATGTAGTGTGTGTAAAATCCTCAATAAAGTGCCTGGCACATAAAAGGCCTTTGGGAAAAGTAGATTCCATTCTTCATAACAAGTGCTTTTTTTCTTCATATTATGTTGCTGCCTTTTGATAAAACCTCTTTGTTTACAAAAACAATAGAAGGCAAAGTTATAGAGACCTAAATAGCATGGACTTCTATTTCCCACCAGTGTTGGACTTGTGGTTTAAAATTTCTAGGTAAACATTCATCCAATCATTCTTGAATATTTTCATTGATTGGATGCTTCAGTTATTAAAATATTGTTCTACTAAACCTAACTTTCCCTTCCCTGAAAGTCCCACACATTGGCATTTATTCTGCCTCTAGAACAATAATGGATAAAGTTCATGCTATCTTCTACATGGAAATCCTTCAAATGACTTAAAGTAGTCAAAATGTTTCTCTCAAAAAATAAGGGACTTCTGGTAAGATGGAGGAATAGGTAGATAAGAGACACAGACCCTCTTACACAAAGAAAAGAAAAACCAATTGACAGAGATACAGAAGATAATCCTGGAACTCTGAGATTTGAAAAGAACTGTACAGAAGTGGATTAGGCACCAACTAATGAAAAAACCTGAATGAAAACAGTGAGTACAGAGATGGTCAGAGCTGCAGACTACCAGCTACTCT
The DNA here is from genome assembly GCF_000298275.1 of Orycteropus afer afer. NCBI lineage: Eukaryota > Metazoa > Chordata > Mammalia > Tubulidentata > Orycteropodidae > Orycteropus > Orycteropus afer. Next base: position 12,808,635 of record NW_006921653.1, read on the forward strand.
GACGAGACCAACAGCCTGAATGTTTCCAAGAGGTGTTGGGACCTGAGAATTGACCTAAAGATCAGTGTCAGTCACCAAGGGCTGCAGGGGCAACTGCTCTGGTAGCCTATGACTAGGAAGGGAAACAGCAAGGAGAGAGATAACCTGAGCTGTGGACTTTGTGCTGTCCGGAGGGTGCAGCCATTTTGATTGTTTACACTTGGCAGCCGTTTTAGATATTAAAGTGATAGCATTCTCATTTGGATTCCAGGGACCTAAAAACAGGCTCTGTTTGCCAGGGTCAGCAAAGACATGTGAGAGGCTGACAAAGGAAAGGAGACAGGTGGTGAGTGTATAAGTGCTGTCAACTAGTGAATAGAGGAGCACAGGACAGTACGCTGCCTGTATAGATAACATACAAA
>NW_006921653.1:12810460-12817161 GCF_000298275.1 Orycteropus afer afer
ATACTAAAACAATAGCAATGAAGGAAGTGATAACATGATTCATAAACAAAATGAGCTCAGCATAGAAAATTATATGGAACAAGGAAATCGACATAATGAAAAGGCACATGATAAAAATGACAGCAACAAATTCATATTTGCTGATAATTACGTATCTGGCAAGGGACTTATCTCTAACACTGATGAAAAGTTCCAATGCCTCAACACCAAAGGAATTAAAAATCCAATTAAAAAATGGGCAGAAGACATGAATAGGCACTTCACCAAGGAGGATATTCAGGTGGTCAGCTAATATATGAAAAGATGCTCACAATCACATTGGCCATCAGAGACATGTAAATCAAAACAGCAATGAGATATACTGTCTCATCCCAGCACTGATGGCAAGATTCAATGAGACAGAAAATAACAAAGGCTGGTGGGGATGTGGAGAGATTGGGACTCTCATGCACTGCTTGTGTGACTGTCAAGTGACACAACCATTGTGGAAAGCAATATGGCGATTCCTTAGAAAATTGGAATTGGAGATACCATTACTAGGTATATATCCTAGAACGGTGAGAGCCAGGATAGGAACAGATACATGCACGCTCATGTCATCACAGCACTATTTACAATAGCAAAAAGATGGAAACAACCTACATACCCATCAGGGGAAGAGTGGATGACCAAACTATGGTACATACACACAATGGAATGCTATGCACCACTAAAGAATAATGTAGAGTCTGCAAAACATCACATAATATGGAAGAACTTGGAGAACATTAAGCTGAGTGAAATAAGTCAATCACAGAAGGACAAATATAGTATTAATTTGTTGTTGTGGAGGGTCAACGAAAGGTTTATATATGGCTGGAAACTTTCTTTGTTGGTTACCAGGGGTGGGAGGGAAAGGGAGGTAACACTGCCAAAAAAAATTGACCCATGTCACTTTAGTTTTGTGTATTTGACTGTACATAAACTGTATTTCAATAAAATGCATTAAAAAAAGATAAGGACAAACTTGGGGCCTCAAATATGGTGTAAATATACTATCAAGCATAAATTCAAAATACACAAACAGCAGAAGAGAAACTAGATAACTGTGACCTTCTAAGAATTAAACTCTCATATGTATCAAGACTTCTCCAAAACACACACACACACAAAAAAAAACAAAAACCCTAGAGACTGGGGAAAAAGTATTTTGCTACAACATGTCTGACAAGGGACTTATCTCCAAAATTTACAAAAACTTCAATACCTAAACATCAAAAAGACAAGCAATCTAATAAAAAAATGGGTAGAAGACATAATAGATACTTCATGAAAGAGGATATTTAGTTGGCCAACAAACACGTGAAGAAATGTTCACAATCATTAGCCATTAGAGAGAAGCAAATCAAAAGTATGAGATACCACCTCACTCTGATGGCATAGTACCAAAGGCATTCGACCACCAACCAAAAGGCTGGAGGTTCAAACCCACCAACCTCTCCTTGGAAGGAAGATTGTGCAATCTACCTCCATAGTGATATCGCCTTGGAAACCCAAGGAGGGGTTGCTATGAGTTGGATCTGAGTCAATGGCAGTGAGTTTGGTTTGGGTTTGCCAGCATTAATAGCAAGGTTCAACAAGGCAGAAAATAACAAATACTGGTGAGGATGTGGAGAGATTGGGCTTTTGCTGGTGGGACTCTAAAATGATACAACCACTGTGGGAAATGGTATGGTGATGCCTTAAAAAGCTGGAAATAGAAATACCATTGTTCCAGCACTAGGTATATATTCTATAGAAGTGAGAGCCAGCACACGAGTAGGTATATACACTCTCATGTTCATCACAACACTACAATAGCAAAGAGATGGAAATAACCTAAGTGCCCATCAACAAATGAATGGATAACAAGACTATTGTACATACACACAAAGGAATACTATGCAACATTAAAGAATAATGAAGAATCAGTGAATCACCTTATAACATGGATGAACTTGGAGGGCTTTATACTGAGTGAAATAAGTCAATCACAGAATGACAAATATTGTGTGAGTCCATTATTTTAAAAAGCCAAGGAAAGGTTTATACAGAGAAGGAAATTGTTGTTGTTGTTTACTAGGGAGGGGAGGGAAGGGAAAGGGGGGAAAAATAGATGGATAATTAAAAGACAGGTTTGATGTGGGTGATGCTATTTAAATAAATAAATAAATAAAAATAATTTTAAAGACATGGGTATGTTCTTACCTTATAGGACAGTTATGTAGACATAATGAGAAAACGTAGGAGAGAATATTATTAAAGCTCTGGTAGCATAGTGGCTAAGGCACTTGACTGCTCACCAGAAGGCTGGCGGTTCAAACCTACCAGCCACTCCTCGGAAGGAAGGTTGGGCAATCCTACTTCCGTAGTGATACTGCCTCGGAAACCCAAGGAGGGGTCGCTATGAGTCGGGGCCGACTCGACGGCAAACAACAACAACAACAACAACAAATGTCCATTGAAGCTGTCTGTGATCACCTGTGAAGTTACTATGTTTCTCTTGCCTGTGGACAATGCCAGAGAAATAAATAGCATATTTTTTAATAATTAATTTTGTTTTTGTTGTTGTTGCTGAGAATATACACAGCAAAACATGCACCAACACCACAGTTTCTGCATGTACATTTTAGTGACATTGATTACATTCTTCAATTTGTATGAATATTCTCATCCTCTTCTGAGTTGTTCTTCTCCCATTATCATAAACTCACTGCTCCCCGCATTTCCCATCTAATCTTTCAAGTTGCTCTTGTCAATGTGATTCCATAAAAATAGATCTTCAAAGAGCACAATGCACAAGGAAGATTGTGAATAAATTCTTTTAAAGAACAAATCAAGTCATTCAACTTCTCCCTTGTCAGTAGAAAGTTCTGCTCTTTGGTGAAGTGATTGAAGAAGGGAACCTGGGAAGACACAATCTCCATTCTGAAGTCTTAGAAATGCTTCTGCAAACTAATCTTCTGTAGCAAAGTCGTAGCAAGTTTATGGTTAGGAGTGAACGTGGGCCTCAGGTTCCACATGAGTAGTGGGTAGGGTGAAAATCCAGGGGAGTCAGGTTCAATCTAATCCCTGTTATAATTAGTCGAATATAAGTCATTTTTTTAAAAAAAAATACTATAAAGCAAAGTTATATTTTAATACAATCAATTACTTTATGGGGTTCATGTGTTTTAATGACTGGGCTGTGTTTGCTCTTATAGTGCCTGCTCAGACTTCAAAGAGATTTCATGTTTTTCTCTTCCACTTACCACCAAACTTTCTCCTTCACAATTCTTTTCATCCTTCAAGTTTATCTTATACCTCACATTTTATGGAAAACCATTTCTAAGTGTTCCAGCCAGTATTGATCTCTTGCCTCTAAACTAGATAAAAATTGTATTTCACTTACTCAATCTCTGACATATTTGCAACAAATTTGTATTTCTCAGAACACAGGAATGGTGTTTGGAGTACTTCTGGTGCTCATTCAAAAAGAAAAAAAAGAAGTCAGTAATATATACACAGTGATTGAAATTTGGTATGTGGTTAACACAAGTATGGGAGAAGCAATAGTAATATACAGAGTTCACTTAGGGGATCATTTTTCCCCGTTCCAAATGAATGGTTGTTGTTAGCTACTGTTGAGGCCCCCAACTCATGGTGATTTCATGCACAATATGATTGGAGCAGTGTGATGCATAGAGTTTTCATTCACTAATTTTGAGAAATAGATCACCTGTCCTTTCTTCCTTGTCTGCCTAAGTCTGGAAACTCCCATTGATATCATCACAGCAATATGCAATACTTCACTGAAAGATGAATGGTGGCTGTGCACAAACCAAGGTCTCTTGCATGGAAGATAAGAATTATATCCCTGAATCACCATCATCTTCACCCGAATTAATAGTTGTTGTTGTTAGTTGCCATTGATTTGTCTCTAATTTATGGTGATCTTATCTATAACAGAATAAAACGTTTCCAGTTCCTTTACCATCTCCACCATCTTTGATATGTTATATATGAATGGTAAGGTGGATTAATTTTGTTTGCTATTGACTTAGGGTCAGACTTTCTTAAGATATTTGGACTTTTTCAATTCTTTAAAATGTTCCCAAATCATGTTCTCTTTTGCTGTGAATTGCATTATCTTCTTTAAAGTATAAGTGTCACCTTGTTATTTTATCCTTTTCTTTTCCAGCCCTTCTTAGAAGTAACTGTTATTAAATTCCACCTGCAAATTCAACCCTGCAGAGTTCTGTAGCCAGGGCAGAGCTTATATCAGAAATGTGAGCCTTACCAGCTGGAAAATCACAATATTCATCTTCCTATATTTAAACCCTATAATTACCATGTCAAGGCTGAACCCTTTAGCATTTGAGCTTTCATTTCCAATAGTTTGCATAGTTTCAATTTCACTCCTCCCTAAACAGCGAGGATCTTTCTGAGCCTGGCACTCCTATCAAGACCAAACATTTACATCATTCTTATTAGGACTGTTTGGTCTTGACCATTCTTCCTCTGCCCAGCTATCTCACTTTACAACTCAATTTGATACCCAACTCCATCTTGCAATACTATTAGCATTTTCTGGTAGATATAATTATTCCAACTCAAAATAATGATCTCATGCCTTCTTCATTCTCCTCAAACCACTCAAACACGTACTTCCTCTGCCCTCACTTTCACTGATGACCTTCCTTCATCTTTCATTAGGAAAAGAGAATCCCCTCTTCCCTCAAGTTTAAATCTATAAAACTACAGTTATTGAAATTGATCTTTTCCTTTGTCCTATCAGTAACATATAAGGAAGTGATCTAACTACTTAGTTGATTACAGTTTGTGTGGTCTTCTACTTTCAATTAGCTGGATGGAAGACAAACATCTATTTTATTTTCACAAGAATAACTGTGAGTATTACACTGTATTTCCAGAGAAACATTTTTCACTGCAGCTTGTTATCATATGATTCTAAGAGTTTCAGCATATTCTTCAACTTTTTTTTTTTTTAAATTATTATTACTATTGAGTATATGAGAGTGCTCTGGTGCCATGGTGCCTAAGGCATTTGACTGCTAACCAGGTTCAAACCCACAAGCCAATCCTCGGAAGGAAGGTTGGGCAATCTACTTCCAAAGTGATACTGCCTTGGAAACCCATGGAAGGGTCGCTATGAGGTGTATTGAATAATTGCACAGACACACTTTAAATAGACTAAATTTAGTAGGATGATGTTGAGACAAAGATAAGGAAGAAAAGAACATTTTCAAAATCAACAGATTTTCTTTCCTAAATGCAACTTTTTCCACACTAATTTTTGTTGCTAGTTACCCTTGAGTCTGTGCAGAGTTTGGTCACCTTATGTATAGCAGGAAGGAGCTCTGGTGGCATAGTGCCTAAGGCATTGACTGCTAACCAGAAGGTTGGTGGTTCAAACCCACCAACCACTCTGCAGAAAGAAGACTGGTCAATCTACTTCCATAAAGATTTACCGTCTCGGAAACCCAAAGCGGGTCACTGTTAGTTGGAATTGACTTTATGGCAGTGAGGTTTTTTTTTTTTTTAAGATATAATAGAATAAAATATTGCCCCATCCTGTCCCATCTTCATGATCTTTGATATGCTCAAGCCCACAATTGTGGTCACTGTGCCTTCCAAACCAGGGTGCTTACCTTCTAGAACTCTATTAGATAATATTCTGTTATGATCCATAGAATTTGATCATCATGCCTTTCTTCCTAATCTGTCCTAGTCTGGAAGCTTTTCTGAAACCTATTCACTGTGGGTGACCCTTCTTGTATTTGAAATACTGGTGGCATAATGCCCAGCATCACAGCAACGTGCAAATCACCACAGTATGACAAACAGAGTGGTGGAATATACATATCTGTAAATATTTTATGAATATAGTGCAGGTAGTGGACGGAACTAGATGATCCTCTGATTCAGATAGGCAAAAAATATCTGTTGAAGTTAACATAAATAAAAGCCTACTCATATTATTTAGTAGTAATATAGTATTTTTGTTGTTGTTGTTTCTTACTTTGATAACTGTAAGAGACAGTTTCAAGTAAAAACTACCATTAAGATAGAAAAAGGATCATTGTCTTAAAGCCATAGCACATGCTGGTAAGAAAATGAATGTTCCTACTCAAATCAGTTAGAAATTTTCTCTTACTTATGCTAAAGACTTTTAAACTTCCTTTTTTGTTAGGTAGGCATGATGGCTTTAATTCTGCACATACTTCCAGCCAACATGATTGGCCTTCAGATTAATTTCTTCTTTAAAATAATATTCTTTGGATGAAGTGTTTCTGGAAACACTGATCTTAGCACGATATTTGTCTCCACAGTAGCTTTTAGCTCTGCAGCCCTCAAGGCTCAGTGTCACTGTAGCTTGTAAGAATGTCTCACTGTTCCTGGATGGTAATTTATTTTTCAGTTTTTGAAATACTTCACTCACTAGAATACATAGCAACTTCACATAACGAGTTTTTATACATTATAAGTGTCTTAACATAATTAATTTTTCCCTACATCCCTCAATAAAACATATATTACCAAAAACAAACAAACAAAAAAAAACACCTCACTGCCATCAAGAATCCAACTCATAATGACCCTTCCTTGGATTTCTGAGGTGGTAACACTACAGAAGTAGATTGCCCAACCTTCCTTCTGAGGAGTGGCTGGTGGGTTTGAAC
>NW_006921653.1:12818601-12821439 GCF_000298275.1 Orycteropus afer afer
AACAACAACAACATGATGTTGTTGTTGTTACGTGCCCTCCAGTCGGATCCGACTCAGTGATCCCTCCTTGGGTTTCCGAGGCCGTATCACTACAGAAGTAGATTGCCCCATCTTCCTTCCCAGAAGTGGCTGGTGGGTTTGAACCGCCAGCCTTCTGGTTAGCAGTCAAGAGCCTTAGGCACAACGCTATGAGAGCTCCCATGCATGACATTTGTTGCTGTTGTATGTGCCGTGGAGTCAGACCCGACTCATAGCGAGCCCTCCTTGGGTTTCCGAGGCAGTACCACTACGGAAGTAGGATTGCCCAACCTTCCTTCTGAGGAGTGGCTGGTGGGTTTGAACAGCCAGCCTTCTGGTTAGTAGTCAAGTGCTTTAGCCACTATGCTACCAAAGCTCCATGACATTAGTAGAGGAGAAAATCGAATGCAAAGTGTAGCTGGCTTATTTCCACAGATTTTGTGAAAATCCTCCTTTTAAACAAGAATGCAGATAATCAGTTAAGACATAGAGCCAAGGCTTTTGACATCTGTTTCAAAGTCTCCATTTTTACTTGATTGATGATGACATATTCCAAGAAGAAAACTCTAAGGCTGCTTAAGAGGATTTGTTAAAGACTAAATATGTTTTCTAAAGTTCTAGGAAATATTTTGAGAGAAAATAATTGATTTCATTTGACATAATTTTCTATAAATTTAGTACTGACTCAATAAATTCAACAAAGTGAAACTAAATAAACCACAGGATTTCATATTAGAGAATATTATGACACATTTATTCTGAATTATGTACAAACAAGTGATTTGGCTCATTAGAATTAAGCTCTGTGGGAAAATAAAGAACAAAAAATAATAGCTCAAATAATGATTGCACTGTAAATAGTTACATGAATAAGACCACAAAGAAACAATTATTAAAATTCATATGAACTAATAATACTTTATTATGTGAAAAAAAATATGTTTGAAACAAATTTGCAGTTGATTTGGAAAAATATATCACACAAAGGAAATTTTAAGTACTGTTCTGTTGCTCTAAATTAAATTACAAACACAAACTATTAATGGTTTCTTTTGTTTTGGATAAAATATTATTGAGCTCTAGGTTTGCATTATATCCCTGATACATACCCCCTCCAAAATTACTACATGACTCACTTTCCTGTCTTTTCCGAAGCACATTTTTCTGAGGAATGTTTCTTGGTATGGTAGGTGACACTTTTAGTTGCCATTGTGTGCCTTTGAGTTGACTCAATTCTGACTCATAACAGGCATATATGGCAGAGGAGAACTACTCCATGAGATTTCCAGGGCTGCAGTCTTCACAGAATCAGACTGCCACATCTTTCTCCTGTAGAGCGGCTGGTGCATTTGAATGCTAACCTTTCTATTAGCAGCTGAGCACTTAATTACTATACCACCTGAGCTCCTTGGGTAGTTGAATAATAGTGGATAAATAATTACTTGATGGATTAACATAAAAAAGTTAAGACTGAATTTGGATAAAATACTGTAGAATTATAAAGGGTAATGACTCATGGATGAAATAGGATATGTTGTATATACTTCTATTATGTTAAGGATGACTACAATGATGGTGATGACTGACTACAATGAGAAACTACCCATTTAAGATGCCTGGCAAATGTCACATATATTAATAAGTGATTTATAGATTGTTATTATATTTAACAGTGTAGACATAACACAGCTCAAAAGGTATGAAAAATTTTGCTCCATAGATGGTGCCACTGATTCAACAACGATATCTAGCCTTTCTGTTTCCCTGTCACTTTGAAAAGATGCTGAGTGATGTCAGGAACTGGGATATGCTCTCAGTTTTGTCATTAATTAGTACTATGACCTTGAGGTAAGCAATTAAATTCTCTGTGTGTGAATTTTCTCATTTATTAAATAGGGGATATGTGTGTGTCCAAACTGCCTCACTAAATTCTTGTCAGAATTAACAGTATTAATATTTAAATTCATTTTGAAAGCAAAATAAATATATAAATAAATAAATATAATAATGAAATACAGGATAGGATATTGGTACTCTCGATATCAAATACTTCTGGGGTGAAATCTTGTACATAGATTATTTTGCTTTTATTGGTTTTGGGATATCACAAGTTTTCAATATGATAAAAGCATTTTGTACTGAAAGTGTTTCTGAGATTATTTAAAGTTTATGGCTATGAAAAGTACTAGGGAAAAAGTAGCCATATAGAGATTATTAGCTACTGGAAATTATTTTCTCTATTAAAAAAAATCACTTAAAAGTGTCAGATTTATTTGACACTAATGGTAGCGTAGTGCTTAAGGCACTTGACTGCTAAACAGAAGGCTGGCGGTTCAAACCCACCAGACACTCCTCAGAAGGAAAATGGGGCAATCTACTTCCATAGTGATACTGCCTCGGAAAACCTAGGGAGGGGTTGCTATGAGTTGGATCTGACTCGATGGCACACAACAACAACAATGAATTGTTGTCCCTGTCCAGTGAGAACTGAGTGAAGTAGGTAGCCCAGGCACTTCAAATCAGTAAAATTGTTGTGATATGACATATCTGAAATAGTCTAACATTCAAATGATATATAATATAATATTAATATTTGGTTATCATTAAAACTTTGCTGTAGAAAATATTTAGTGTTCAAGGAATTGGACAAATTATAATGACAGTGAAAATGAAATGAAGGTTATATATTTCTGTGTACAATGGAGCCAACATCAAATGTGTTTGTGTATGTGGGTATGTTGTATTTTCATATGCATATATAAATAATGTAGAATTTCCTTACTATCAGGGTTATGGATGATTTTAAAATCTCTTCAGTGT
>NW_006921653.1:12823749-12873049 GCF_000298275.1 Orycteropus afer afer
ATTATTATTATTCATTTCTGCTTAGTATCTGTTTTATCCAAGTTACTGCAGTTGTTTTGTTTTGATTTAGTCTCTATCTTTCTAACAGAATTTCTTAAAATAACACATAGCTTTTGGTGGTCTAGTGGTTTTCAGACTTGGGCAATACACGTGATCTGCTTGTTGTCTGTCAGCTTTCCAGGCAGGCTGATCTGGCTGGGCAATTTTGTTGAGGATATTTAGTATCTGTACTTACTAATTTCTTTGACTGCCTTTTTCCATCAGTAGATGCCTCCATTCATCCTTGCAGAGGCTACCTGCATTCTAGGATGTGCATTCACCTTCTATTGAACATATATTCCTTGGCTCTCCCAATTTTCAATACAAACTTCTCACCCTCCCCTGTTTCTGGTTTCTTAGGCCGAGAAGTTTCTGTTTCACTGTTTCCAGAAAACATACCTCATATGTTTGCTGGGTGAGGAGGGGTAGAGTCCTGGTTGAAAAGAGTAAGGGAGGGAATTTGGAGATCTAATTCACCCTTAAACAGACTTTTAACTAGTTCACCATATTATAACAATTTTCCTCTAACCTTCACTTCCAGTGGTATGTGTTCCTGCTATTTCATGAGCCATCTGTTGGTCCTTGGGCAAGTTTATCCATGGATGTCCACATACCATATTTCTAAATTTTGAAAGTAATAAGTCAAAATAATGAACTCATCAATAAAATTTAAGTTACCACCTTGACATATTCACTGTCATAATGACCTGCAAAGTCAGGTTCAAATATGAATATCGGACTCTTTGGGTTCTATGTCATAACTTAGAAACATGATGAGATCTGGCCCCAGCCTGTGACCCATACCTCTCCTCCTCTTATCCCCAGATCTGTTGCTCACTGTCAAGGGCCATAGATACATGTGGACACCCCAAACCACCCATTCTAGTTCTGTCCAAAAAGCCATCCCAGTATGTGAATAGCCATCTTTTGGTGTCTTCTGGGATTTAGAGTTCTACACTTGGGAGTGGTCTGCACTTTAGAGAATGGACCCAGTGAACAGGCCAAACCAGTTTCTAGAAGTGGGCTCTGGGATGTTTGGGTAGGAAATTCTAGGGCCATTGTTACTCTAAACATAGTCTAAAACAGAGGTGGGCATTTCTCCTTGGTCTCTTCACCCAAGTGGAATAACAAGGCTAAAGGGGGCATATTTGACCATATTTAATATTGCTTTGAGGAATTTTATGCTTTGAATTTAGTCTTTGACTTTTTTCCCCCATTTGACTTAGGATACATTTAATTCTTCAACATGTTTTGGGAAAATTGCAAAGAAACCTAGAGGAATTGTGCCAGCAAAGACCTTTACTTACTGCTTTAGAATAACTGTGATTTACTTCTATTGTCTTGTGTGGTGGCTTTCTGATGTTTTCCTCTTTGAGACTTATAATCTCTCTCTTACTAAAATGATATATTTTAAATGGGTCAAGTCCCAAAATTATACTCAAAGACAGAGGCTAAATGAAACTTTATACCTCCTATAATTTGAAACATTTCCCATTAGATTATCTGTATTATAAAAATCTTAATTCACCAGAAATTTGAGTTCATAAAACGATGGATCTAAGAAAAAAAAATTAATATAATATGCAATCTGCAAAGAAACTCTGATTTGGCATAGGTGTATAGCTATAGATTTTCTGCATTATGAGTTAGATTATGAGTTTTATTATATATAAACTTGCTTTTCTTGTTTATATGTAAGTCATTGGAAACTAGTCTTTAAAGACACATTCAGCTATAAAGATTTTATTGTTATGACAACCTCAAAGAACTGGGTTTATAAAAAATTCTCTGTTGTTAAGTGAAATGCTTATTCATATATAAAAACAGGGAGAAATATTTATTTTGCAAAATTTATATTGATAAATCTTACTGTTTTCTATTTTCCTCAGTTTAATTTTTGTTGTTTTATTTGAAATTTTCTTTTCTATTTTTAATTATTTATTTATATTTTAAATTTTGACTTGGGTGAAAGTTTACAAAGCAAATTGGTTTTCCATTCAATAATTCATATATGTTTTGTTTTGTGACATTAATTTCAATCCCCACAAAGTAACAACACTCTTCCCACTTCCTCCCTGTGTTTACCATTTCCTTTATTTTTCTTTCCTATCACTTCATACCTTCTCAGCTTTATCCCTGGGCACATGCTGCCCTTTTGATCTCATAGATTTTATTGTTCTTAAAAGTGTATAACTCCTGGTATAATTGTTCACCTTATAGGTCTGTCTATTGTTTGGCTGAAAGTTGAACTGTGGGGGGTTGTGTTTACTTCCCAACTTAATGGGTGTCTAAAGGTTGTAATCTTGGAGTTCCACCAGTATCTATCAGTAGGCCTTTTCTTTCTCTCTCTCTCTTTTTTTTTTTTTTTTTTATGATGTCAAGTTTTGTTTTTCTCCCATTGTATTGGGGACCTCCTACTGTGATCTCTTTCAGAGCAGTCAGCTGTGGAAGCTGGGCTCAGTGTTGTGAAGACTGAGATTCACATGATCCATAAGTCCTTTTGATTCATTGTTTCCTTGTATCTTTAATTTTATACACTCTTATTTGCAGTGGATCAGGAGAGACCAATAGTTGCCCTAAAGCCTTTGGGACACCAGTCACTATTCACCAACATAGGATTAAAACATTGTCTTTGTGAACTATGTTATGCCAGTTGACCACAGTGTCCCCAAGACTATGGTAGTGAGCCTCCATGCCCAGTGACTCATTCCCACAAAGTGTTAGGGTATGACTAAGAAGTTTTTTATAACTTTGCCCCTGTATGCTTTACTATATTCATGGATATATTTGCAGCACATATAAACACATAAGTAGAGATATCCTCTAACAAACCTATATATATTTGTATTGGTAGGTGTAGTCCCATTCTCCTTCCCACCTCTGTTCAGCTTGAGTATCTATCTATGTATCAACTCATTGATTATTATTAATACCGTTATTGCAAGACTGTGTGTAATAATATTTACCTTTGTTGGTTTAACTTTAACTCTTGTGCTCTTCCCTGTGTCATCCACTGCCTTGCTTATTTTGTGCTGACTTCATTTTATTCTATATTGACTTTTCCTTCACTCCAGTTAATATGTCTACCCTTCAGTTAGCGATTTGCTCTCCCTTACCCTCTCACCCCATATAACCTTCAAATAATGATTATTTCTGTGTACAAACCTTTTCTTAACTTTTTACAGTAGAGGTCTAATACAATATTTGTCCTTTTGTGATTGACTAATTTCACTTAGCATAATGTCCTCCAGGTTAATTCATGTTATGAGATATTTTGTAGATTCATCATTATTCTTTAATATTGCATAGTATTCCATTGCGTGTATGTATCATAGTTTATCCATTCATCTGTTCATGGGCACTTAGGTTTTTTCCTATTTTATGGCTAGTGTGAATAATGCTGCAATGAACATGGATGTGCATATATCTATTTGTGACATGGGTGTTATTTCTTTAGGATATATACCTAGCAGTGGGATTGTTGGGTCTTATGGTATTTCCAATTTCTTAAGGAAGCTCTATACCACATTCCACAGTGGTTGTGCCATTTTACTGTTCCACCAGCAGTGTAGGAGGGTTCAAGTTTTTCCACACCCTCAACAACATTTGTGGTTCTTTTTTTTTTTTTTTTTGGCCTTTAGTGTTGATGTTGGGTTAAAATGGTATCCCATCATTGGTTTTATTTGCATCTCTCCAATGGCTAATGATCATGAATATTTCTTCATATATTTGTTAGTCACCTAAGTATAATTTTTGGTGAAGTGTTTGTTCATGTTCTCTGCACATTTTTTAATTGAATTAGTTGTCTTTTTTATTGATGCTGTGTTGAAATTTTCTGTAAATTTTAGAGATTAATCTTTTGTCCAATATGTCATTGCAAATTATTCTTCCTGGTCTGTAGGTTCTCTATTTACTCTTTTGATAAATTCTATTGATGCACATAAATGTTTATTTTTAAAAGTCCCAATCATCTAGTTTGTCTTCTGCTGTTTGTGTACTTTTTTGTTATATCTGATAGAGTATATATGCCACGTGTTATAAAACAAACAAACAAAAAAACTTCACTACTGAAGAGACAATTCAACTCATAGTGACCCCCACCTTGGATTTCCAAGGCGGTATGTCTACGGAAGTAGATTGCCCAATTTTCCTTCTGAGGAGTGGGTGGTGGGTTTGAATAGTCAGCTTTCTGGTTAGCAGTCAAATGCCTTCGGCACTACGCCACCAGAACTCTTATGCCATGTGTTAGGGCTCCTGAATTTGCTCCTTTTTTTTTTTTTTTAATGATCTTTATGGCTTTAGGATTTACATTTAAGTCTTTGATCCATCTTGAGTTCATGTTTATATAGGTATAAGTTATGGATACTGTTTCATTTTTCTGCATATGGATACCCAGTTTTACCAGCACCATTTTTTAGAGACTATCTCTTCCCCAGGCAGGAGAGCCCCCAGGCAGGAAGCAGCAGCCAGGGCCAAAGGCCAAAACAGCTAGGAGGGAAAGCCCCCAGGCAGGAAGCTAAGGGAGATGAACTGGTCTGTCAGTTTGTCGTACTGTGCTGGCTTATGTGCTTCTGTGAGGCTGGAGGCTGTGCCATCAGGGTTTCAAATGCCAGCAGGGTTGCCTGTGGTGGACAGGTTTCGGTGGAGCTTCCAGAGTGAGACAGACTTAGAAGAAGGAAGAGGCTATCCATTTATCAAATAATTGGCCAGTGAAAACCATATGAATAGCAGTGAAACATTGTCTGATATATTACTGGAAAACTTTATGAATAGCCCTGAAACATTGTCCGATACAGTGCCAGAAGATTAGCCCCTCAGGTCAGAAGTCACTTGAGATACGACTGGGAAAAAGCTGCCTAATCAGAGTAGAGCCAACCTTAATGTTATGGATAAAGGAGAGCTTTTTGGACCTCCATTTCTGATGAGGCATGACTCAAAATGAGAAGAAAAAGCTGTGAATATCCATTAATAATTGGAACATGGAATGTATGAAGTGTGAATCTAGGAAAATTGGAAGTTGTCAAAAACAATATGAAACGCATAAAGATTGATATCCTAGGCATTAGTGAGCTGGAATGGACCTGTTTTGGTCATTTTATATCAGACAACAATATGATCTACTATGCCTGGAATGACAAATTGAAGAGGAATGTCGTGGCATTCATCATCACAAAGAGTGTTTTAAGATCTATCTTGAACTATGATGCTGCCAGTGATAGGCTAATATCTACACAACTATAAGAAAGACCGGTTAATAACTACTATTACTCAAATTTATGCATTAACCATTAAAGCCAAGATGAGGAAATTGAAGATTTTTACCAGCTTCCACAGTCTGAAATTGACTGAATATGCAATCAAGATGTGCTGATTATCACTGGCAATTGAAATATAAAAGTTGGAAACAAAGAAGAATCACAGGTAGTTGGGTAACTTGGTGTTGGTGATAGAAATGACCCTGGAGATCACATGATAGAATTCTGAAAGACCAGTGACTTATTCATTGCAGATACCTTTTTTCAACAACAGTAATGGTGACTCTACATGTGCATGACACCAGATGGAATACACAGGAATAAGATTGACAACATCTATGGCAAAAGTTGATGGAAAATTTCAATATCTTCAGCCAACACAAGGCCAAGAGCTGATTGTGGAAAAGATCATCATATGCAAATTCAACTTGAAGTTGAAGACAATTTCAAAAAATCCATAAGAGCCAAAATATGACCTTGAATATACCTCTCCTGAATTTAGAGAATGTCTAAAGAATAGGTTTGATGCATTAAACATCAATGACTGAAAAGCAGAAGAATTGTGGGATGACATCAAGAACATCATCCATGAAGAAAGCAAAAGTTCATTAAAAAGACAAGAAAAGAAGAAAAGTCCAAAATGGATGTCAGCAGAGATTCTGAAACTTGTCCTTGAATGAAGAGTAGCTAAAGCAAATGGAAGAAATTATAAGATAAAAGAGTTTAACAGAAGATTTCAAAGGGCAGCTCGAGAAGACAAAGTCAATTACTATAATGAAATTTGCAAAGGCATGGAGTGGGAAAGACAAAAGGGGAGAGCCCTCTCAGCATTTCTCAAGCTGAAGGAACTGAAGAAACAATTTAAGCCCCAAGTTGCAATATTGAAAACTTTTATAGGCAATATATTGAATGATGCAAGAAACATCAAAAAAAGATGGAAGGAATACAGTCACTGTACCAAAAAGAATTGGTTCATGTTCATCCATTTCAGGAGGTGGCATATGATCAAGAACCAATGTTGTTGAAAGAAAAAGTCCAAGCTGCACTGAAGGAAGTGGTGAAAAATAAGACTCCAGGAATTGATGGAATACACGTTGAGATGTTCCAACAAATGGTTTCTGTGCTGGAGGCACTCACTCAGCTATGCCAAGAGATTTGGAAGACAGCTATGTGGCCAACTGACTGGAAGAGATCCATATTTGTACCCATTCCAAAGAAAGATGATCCCAGAAAGGAGGCTGTCATTCAAATCGAACAAGGGGATACTGCATGGTTTAAAATCAAGAAGGGAATGTGCACCATACTTATTCAGTCTGTCACTTTTCACTATACTTACTCAATCTGTATGCTGAGCAAATAATCTGAGAAGCAGGACTATATGAAGAAGAAGGTGACATCAGGATTGGACTAAGGCTCATTAACAACCTCTGATATTCTCATGATACAACTTTGCTTGCTGAAAGTGAGGATGATTTGAAAAACTTACTGATGAAGATTGAAGACTACAATCTGCAGTGTGGATTATATCTCAACATAAAGAAAACAGAAATCCTTATGACTGGACCAATAACCAACATCATGATAAATGGAGAGAAGATTGAAGTTGTCAGACTTCATATTACTTGGTTCTACAGTCAACACCAATGGAAGCAGCAGTCAAGATATCAAACGACATATTGCATTGGGTAAATCTGCTGCAAATGACCACTTTCAGGTGCTGAAGAACAAAGATATTTCCTTGAAGACTAAGGTGCACCTGACACAAGCCACAGTATTTTCAGTTACCTCATATCCATGACAATGCTATGGACAATGAATAAGGAAGACCAAAGAAGAGTCAATGTTTTTGACTTTTGATGTTGGCAAAGAATGCTGAAAGTACCATGGACTGCTAAAAGAGCTAATAAATCTGTCCTGGATGAAGTGCAGCTGGGATGTTTCTTGGAAGTGAGAATGGCCACACTTCATCTCATCTACTTTGTTCATGTTGTAAGAAGGGACCATTCCCTGGAGAAGGATATCATGCTTGATAAAGTGGAGGGTCAATGAAAAAGAGGTAGCCCTCAATGAGATGGATTGACACAGTAGCTACAATGATGGGCTCAGGTATAGCAAGTAAGTATTATGGAGCTGGCACAGGATTGGCCAGTGTTTCTTTCTGTGTACATAGGGTCACTATGAGTCAGAAATGATTCAATGGTACCTAACAACAACAACAACATCTCTTCCCCAATTAATGACTATCACCTCTTTGTCAAAGATCAGTAGTCCATTGTTGTTGTTGTTGTTTGCTGTCGAGTCGGCCCCGACTCATAGCGACCCTTCCTTGGGTTTCCGAGGCAGTATCACTACGGAAGTGATACCCAACCTTCCTTCCGAGGAGTGGCTGGTGGGTTTGAACCGCCAGCCTTCTGGTGAGCAGTCAAGTGCCTTAGCCACTATGCTACCAGAGCTCCTCAGTAGTCCATAGTAGTCCTTAGATGGAGGAATTTACTTCTGGGTTCTAAATTCTGTTCCATGGGTCTATGTGTCTTTCATTGTACCAATACCAGACTGTTTTGACTACCGTGGTTGTACAGTACATTTTATGATCAGAGAGTGTGAGATCTTTTACTTTGTTCTTCTTCTTTAGTAGTATTTTGCTTATCTGATGTGTCTTTCCTTTCTATATAAAGTTGATGATTAATTTTTCCACGTCTTTAAAGAATGGTGATGGGAGTTCTTGCAAGACAGCGGAATAGGCATACAAGCTATATATACCCTCTGCAACAAAGCAATGAGAAACCAATTGAAGCCCAAACAGAAGATGATTCTGAAACCCTGCGCTTTGAAGGTAAGAATAAAGAAGTGGATTAAATACCAACTAGTAGAAGAACTTGAATGGAAAGAATTGACTAAGGAGACAAGTGGAGCTGCGGACAGCCAGCTATCCTGGGTCGACAGCCATTTTGATTAGATCCCCACAACAACCTAAGAATTGGCTCTGCTCATGAAAGACTGCATGGGAAAGGACTGCATTGCTGCCTGATAAACAGAAAGGAAAAAGTGAAGGAGGAGACAAACAAATATGTGGACTACCAGCAGCTGTCTTGTGGGCACAGATATTTTGAATATTCGCAAGCAGTGGGAGCAATCATTTTGAATATATGCAAGTGGCATTTTTACTTGGACAGCAACATAGGAGTGGGCTCCACTTTCCATGGAGAGCAGGGCAGCTGCACAGGAGGCTAATGACTGGAAAGGTGAGATATTTCCATTGTTACTATTATACCAAGCACATTCTTGGTGAACAATCCCTTAACATCAAAAAGACAATCCAATGAAAAAATAGGAAGATATGAACAAACACTGTACCAAAGATGATATTCAAGCAGCCAACAAACACATGAAGAAATGTTCACAATCATTAGCCATTGCAAAAAAACTAAATTCACTGCTGTTGAGTCGATTGTGACTCATAGTGATTCTGTCTCATAGTGACTCCTCTTTGGCTCTCCGAGGTGGTATTTCTACAGAAGTAGGTTGCTCCATCTTTCTTCCAAGGACTGGCTGGTGGGTTTGAACCACCAGACTTCTGGTTAACAGTCAAATGTCTTAGGCACTATGCTGCTGCCAGCTCCCCTTAGACAGATGCAAATCAAAACAATAACGAGATAGCATCTGGTCCCAGCACTAATAGCAAAGTTCAACAAGACAGAAAATAACAAATGCTGGCGAGGATGTGGAGAGATTGGGACTTTCATACACTGCTGGTGTAACTGTAAAATGATAGAAACACTATGGAAAACTATGTGGTAATTCCTTAAAAAGTTGTAATTAGATATACCATTTGACCCAGCAATTCCATTACTAGGTATATATCCTAAAGAAGTGAGAGTCAGGACATGAATAGAAATATACATGCCCACGATCATCACAGTACTATTTACAATAGCAAAGGGTTGGAAACAACTAACTGCCCATCAACTGAGGAAAGGATAAACATACTGTGGTAATACACATAATGGGATACTATGCAACCTTAAAGAATAAGGTAGAATCTGCAAAACACTGCACAATGTGGATGAACATGGAGGACATTATGCTGAGTGAAATAATTACAGAAAGACAAATATTGTATTATTCCACTATTGTAAAAAGTCAAAGAAAGATTTATACACGAAAGGAAACTTTCTTTGTTGGTTACCAAGGATGAGAGGGGAGGGCAAGGAAAATTTCTAGATAGGCTGAAAAAAAGGAAAAAAGATTATTGGTGGTTACCAGGGGTAGGAGGAAGGAAGAAAGGGAAAACTTTTGTTTGAGGGGCATTGAGTTTATGCTAATAAGTGGTGGAATGTTTTGCAAAAGGATAAAGAATGGCAGTAATGGTGGCACAACATGAAAAACGTAATCAGTGTCCCTGAAAAAAAAATGGTGATGGATTGTAATTGCATTATATCTATAGATTGGTTCAAGTAGTTTGGTCATTTGTGCAATGTTAAGTCTTCCTATCCATGAGCATGGTATGTTCTTCCATTTCTATAGTTTTCTTTTGTATCTTGTAGTGGTGTTTTGTAGTATTCTTTGTATTTGTATAGCTCTTTTGTATCTCTGGTTAAATTTATTCATAAATACTTTATTTTAAGAAGAGCTGTTGTAAATGGTATTGTTTTCCTGATTTTCTTTTTCATAGTGCTCTTTGTAGCTGTAGAGGAATCCTACTGATTTTTGTGTATTGACATTGTACCCTGCCAGTCTGCTGAAGCATTTCATTAGTTCCAGTAGTTTCCTTGTTGAGTCCCTAGGATTTTCTGTGTATAGGATCATATCATCTGCAAAAACACATAGTTTTACTTCTTTTTGCCTATTTGGATGCCTTTTATTTCTCTTTCTTGCCTTATTCCTCTGGCTAAGACTTCCAATACAATATTGTGTAGGAATGGTGATAAAGGGCATTCTTGTCTGGTTCCAGTTTGCAAGGGGAATGTTGATATTGGTTCTTCCTTCTTTTTTGATTTGTGCATTTATTGATATGAATTGTTCTCTGAGCACTGTTTTTGCTGTGCCATAAATATTCTGGTGGGAGCTCTGGTGGTGTAGTGCCTAAGGCATTTGACTGATAACCAGAAGGCTGGCAGTTCAAACCCACTAGCCACTCCTTGGAAGGAAGGTTGGGCAAACAACTTCTGTAGTGATACCACCTCAGAAACCCAAGGAGGGCTAGCTATGAGTCAGATCTGATTCGATAGCAGTGAGTTTTTTTTTTTTTTTTGCTGTTGTTGTTGTTGTTTTGTTTTTTTGAAATATTCTGGTAAAGATTTGTTCCCTAAATATTTGTGTTTTTATTTTCCCCTGATTTAAGGAATTATTTCTCTTTCGTTATTGATTTCTTCTATTACCCAGTAACTTTTACCGAACTTTTAAGAAGGATGTTATTAAGTTTCCATGTATTTAATTGTTTTTATTTATATTTTTATTTTATTTTCTTGTTGTGGATATCTAATTTTATAGCATTGTAATTTGGGAAAATGTTTTGTAGTATTTTAATGTTTAAAAATTTGTTGAGGCTTGTTATGTGACCTAAAATATACCCTATTCTGGAGAAAGTTCTGTGTGCACTGGAAAAGAATGTATATTGTCTTGTTGTTCAGTGGAGTGTTCAGAATACATCTATGAGGTCTAATTGGTTGATTTTGTTGTTTAGATTATCTGTATCTTTGTTAAGTTTTTTTTTTCTTTTGTTCTGTCCTTCAGAAGTGGTGCATTAAAATCTCCTATTATTATTGTTGATTTTTCTATTTATCTTTCAATTCTGTTCAAGTTTTATTTATGTATTTTTGGCTTTTTCTGGGATGCAGAGGTATTTATTATGGTTATGCCCTCTTGTTGGATTGGCACTTTAATCAGTATATAATGCCCTTCCTTGTTTCTTTGGTGATTTTTGCTTTAAAGTCTATTTAACAGAAGTTAATGTTACCACTCTTACTCTTTTTTGGTTGCCATTTGGTTGATATGTTTTTCCATCCTTAGTTTTATACCTTATTTTTGTCTTTGTGTCTAAGGTGTTTCTTATATAGATCGATGGGTCATGTTTTCTCATCCATTTGGCTACTCAGTCTTTTGATTAGTGCATTTAATTCTTTTAAATTCAGTGTGATTATCTATAGCTATGAATTTACTGCTGCCATTTTGCTGTTTTGTTTTGTGGTATTCATTTCTTTGTTCAATATATCTGTCTGTGCTGAATTCATTTTATTTATGGATTTTCTTATCATTTCCTTTGTTTTTTATTGTTTTAGTGTTTGGTGAAACTTTATGACTTTTATAGTTTTTATTTTCATAAGGTTTATTTATTTATTTTTTTAGGTTATCCTGTAACTTAATATTATCTTTCCAAGTTTAAAGCAGTCTATTTTATCTTTATATCATCTGGTCTTCTCCTTTGGGAAGTTCAGTAACTCAATTATTCCCTCTTTTTGCTTTGCAGTTATCATCATTTACAAATTGACAGCTCAGTTTCCTTATTTTTAATATTTTAGGTTTATGTTGTTTTTGATACTTCATTTTCTGCATCATTCAGTATTTTGTGGATAAAACCAAAAAAACCAAACTCACTGCCATCAATTTGAGTTGATATGACTCAGTTACCCCCCCCCTGTGGATTTCTGAGGTGGTTTCACTATGGAAGTAGATGGCCCCATCTTCCTTCTGAGGAGTGGCTGGTGGGTTTGAACCACCAGCCTTCTGGTTAGCAGTCAAACGTCTTAGGCACTACATTACCAGAGCGTCTACTTTGCCCATAGAATCTTTCAATATTGCAACTCAAGGCTTAATTTTTTTCTTCAGTTCATTTAGCTTGAGAAATGCTGAGTGTGTTCTTCCCTTTTGGTTTTCTAACTTCAGATCTTTGCACATTTCATTATAATAATTGACTTTGTCTTCTTGAGCTGCTCTTTGAAATCTCCTGTTCAGCTCTATTATCTTGTCATTTCTTCCATGTGACTTAGCTACTTTCCATTCAAAGGCAAATTTCAGAGTTTCTCTGACATCAGTTTTCTTCTTTTTTTTTCCTTTCCTGTATTTTTAATGATCTTTTGCTTTCTTCATGTATGATGTTCTTGATGTCATCCCACAATTCCTCTGGTTTTCTGTCATTAGTTTTCAATGCATCAAATCTGTTCTTCAGACTGTCTCCAAATTCAGGAGGGATACAATCAAGGTTATATCATGGCTCTCATGGACTTCTTTTAATTGTTTTCAACTTCATCTTCTACTTTCATATGAGCAGTTGATGGTCTGCTCTACAGTCAGTTCCTGGCATTGTTTTGGCCAAAGATATTTAGCTTTTCCATCATCTCTTGCCACAGATGTCATTGATCTGATTCCTGTGTACTCCATCTGGTGAAGTCCATATATATAGTTGCCATTTATGTTGTTGAAAAAGGTATTTGCAATGAATAAGTTGTTGGTCTTGCAAAACTGTATCATGTGTTCTCCAGTGTCATTTCTATCACCAAGGCCACAATTTCTAACTACTAGTGATTCTTCTTTGTTTCCAACTCTTGCACTCCAATCACCAGTGATAATCAACACAGCACTGGTGCATGTTTGGTCTATTTCAGACTACAGAAGTTGGTAAAAATCTTCAATTTCCTCATCTTTGATTTTGATGGTTGGTGCATAAATTTGAATAATAGTAGTAGTAACTGGTCTTCCTTGTAGGCGTATGGATATTATCCTATCACTGACAGCATTGTACTTCAGGATAGGTCTTGAAACATCCTTTGTGATGATGAATGCCATGCCATTCCTCTTCAATTTGTCATTCCAGGTGTAGTAGATTTGATTCAAAATGGCCACAGACAGTCTATTTCAACTCATTGATGCCATTTCAACTCACTGTTCTCATGAGGAACTTGTACATAGAATGTCATTCAAACAGAACAAGAGGAAAATACATTGCTTAAAATCAGGAAGGGAGTGTGTCAGGGTTGGATCCTTTCATCAAACTCCTTCAGTCTGCGTGCTGAACAAATAATCTGAGAAGTTGGACTATATGAAGAAGAATACAGCATCAAGATTTTAAGAAGACTCATTAACAACCTACGATGTAAAGACGACACCATTTTGCCTGCTGAGAGTGAAAATGACTTGAAGCACTTATTGATGAAGATTAAAGACTATAATCTGTGAAATGGATTGCATCTCAACATAATAAAAATGAAATTCCTCACAAGTGGACCAATAAGCAGCATAACAATAAATGGAGAAAGGATTGAAGTTGTCAAAGATTTCATATTACTTGATTCCACAATCGACACCAATGGAAGCAGTAGCCAAGACATCAGAGATATATTGCACTGGGAAAATCTGCTGCAAATGACCTCTTTCAAGTGCTGAAGAGCATAGACATCTCTTTGAAGACTGAGGTACACCTAACCCACACCATGATATTTTCAATCAATCACCTCATATGCATGTGAGAGCTGGACAATGAATAAGAAGAGTTGTAAGCAAAGAATACTGAAGGAATCATGGACTGCCAAAAGAACTAACAAATCTGTCCTGGAAAAATTGCAGTCAGAATTCTCCTTGGAAGTGAGAATGGCCACACTTCATTTCACCTACTTTGGTCATGTTGTCAGAAGGGACAATTCCTGAGCGAAGGATATCATGCTTGGTTAAGTGGAGGGTCAAGAGAAAAGAGGAAGACCCTCAAAGAAATGGATTTACACAGTGGGTACAATGATGGGCTCAGATGTAGGAAGGCTGCCACAGGATCAGCCAGTGTTTTGACTCAATGGCACCTAACAACAACCACCACAACAACAATGTGTCTCTTTTTGGGTTGTTGTTCCTCTAACAGATTAACATTGACAGATTTGTCTTCAGTCTCATTAATTCTGTGTTGCATTGATTCAGTTCTACTCCTTTGTCCTTCTAATATGTTATCTGTTTCTGTAATTTTAGTATTAAACTTCTGGATGTATATTTTCTTTTTGTATAGATTCTGAGTTTCCATTTATTATTTAAATTTTAAGTGCAGTTAAAAATTTTTTTTCTACAATTTAGTCTATTTTTTTTCTTTGATTTTTATCTGTGATTTCCTTGAGATTTCTGTCAATCCATTGAAGTTATCTAAAATCTAATCCTTTTGAAATCTTTATCAGAGAGTTCCAATAACGTTTCTTCTTCTGGAAGATGTTCTGGCCCTCTATTTTGGTCACTTGTTTCTGCCATCTTGTCTTTTATTTTTTGTGACTTAATGTTGTCTATTGTCTCTGAGACATATAGTGTTATTGTATCAATTTGTTGATTGTATGTTGTTTTGCTTCACTCTGATTTTTTGTATTATTCTGTTTTAACATACCTGGGTGTTTGGGTTATCTGTGCTTCTATAACAGAAATACCAAAAGTGGATGGCTTTAACAAACAGGGATTTATTCTCTTATACTTACACTAGAAGTCCAAGTTCAAAGTGGCATCTCTGAAGGCTGGGTGAAGTCCCCTCAGTCTTGGGTTTCAGCTCTATTTCTTGGTCCCTGACCACTGAAGCTGTAGGCATCTCTTTAACTCAAGGTGCTGCTGGCTGTTGAGGCTGACAAACCCAGGGTTAACAAGTAAAATGGAACAGTCCCAAAATTATCAAGAAACATGGCAGGCCACTAGTTCAAAGCCAGAAACAGTCCCAAGATTGGCAGAAAATATTACAAGACACTTAAATGAAGACAGCCTCATGCAGGATCCAGTTGTGCCAAAAAGCTCAGAGACCTTTCTCAAAGCTGCTTCTTATATAATGGAAGCAGAACGTATCCCTAAGGCAACTACTTAGCCTCTCAAAATAGATTCCACCATGGAGTTGATTACCAGTCTCACCATGGGGAATAACTACATCCAGCTGCTCAACCACACAAAAGGAGACCCAGCCAGGTTGACACATACCTTTAACTACCACAATGGGCAACAGGATAGTCTTGTTACTCTGGTAGCTAGTTTGGCAGCACTGGGATTTTCACTACCTGTCTCCAGGTGGATTTAGTGGCAAGTGAGAGTGTGGGTGTGAGTTTCTGATCACTGATTGTGCACAGCAGTTGATGGTAGGCTTAACAGATGTTGGGCACTGTGTGTTTTTGGTCCTGTGTTGCTGGAGCAGGTAGTGGCAGTTTCCCAGTGGGTGGTTCAGCAGGAGTGGATGGGTATGGCTGGGGAAAGTCACTTGCTTTGAACTGCCTGGGAAAGATAGAAAGAAAGAAAAAGTAGAGGAAAGGGAGAATAAAAAAAAAAAAAAAAACATGGGAGAGGCATATGTGGAGACATAAAAAGATAGAAAAAGATAGGAAAAAAAGAAAAAATAAAACAAAGAGAAATAAAAATCAAATGCAGCATAGTAGTAGTGCAAGTGGTAGCCAGCAAACATGGCTCTAGTGGTAATGTGGCACTCACTCCCTGGGGCATGTACCACAGGATATAGAGTGTCATAGGTGGCACTACTGACCATGAAGGTGGTAGGGTGTGAGGTACTCAATCTGATTGTTTAAAAAATATATCTGTATCTTTATCTCTCTATACATACATATGAAGAAGAAAAACAACAGTGAGGGGGAGTGGAAGAAAAGGAAGAAAGAATGAAGAGGAAGGAAGAAGGAAGGAGTGAGAAGAAGGAAAGAATGAAAAAGAAAACTGAAAAAAAAAACAAACTGATTCAAGTGTTTTAGCCACCAAACACAGCTGCAGTAAAAATATGGAGCCCACTTGAGGAGACTGAACAATGTCATTCATCAAGGAGTCAGGGTGGGTGCTGCTAACCATAGAGGGGTGATGGGATCAAAAATAAAAGAAAAAAAAGAGGGTTTGAAGAGGAAGAAACAAAAGAAAGAGGGAAACAAGGGATAAAAGAGGGAAGAACTAAGAAGAATGGATAAAGAAAAAAAAAGACACAAAAAAATGCAGCACAGTACTCGTGAAAGTATGGGGGTGCTGGTGCAGTCCTGAACAAGTGGAGTTAGTTATCTGGTTCCTGTTCTGATCTGAATGCTGCTTGCAATAATTCAAAATGGTTGTTCTGTGCTGGTTGACAATTTACCATTCCTTGGTCATTGTTTTTCTTCAGTCTCTTCTCCTCATGAATAATTGATCTACTTCTTTGTCTTTTCCCTGGAAGCTTTGAAATCTGGGATTGTCACCTGCAGCAGTTTCTCTTACTTTTTTTGAGTCTTTGTTGTAGAGGGTCTGGATACTTTATCTGACCAGTCTACCATCTTGGATCCTCCCTTCAATTATTTTCTCAATTTAATTTTTAAGCAGCTGAGTATTACATAACTTTTTCTTTCTTGAGAATTAAATGGGAGGGAATATGACTTTAATTTAACAGAAGTTCAATAGGGTAAATTTCTGTCACACCAGTGGAGACAGACATTATGAAACAGCATATTGGATAATTTGGAACTAATTATAGGTAACATTTATTCAGTGTTTACAACCTCAGGCCATAGGTTTAGATAGATTAATTCATTCAACCATGAAGACAACATCCAGTTCTATTAACATCTTTATTTTATGGATGAGGAAACTTAGTCAGTGGTTCTCAAACTTTGGTGTGTTATCAGAATCATCCAAAGAACTAATAAAGAACATGAGATCTAGGCTTATTAAGTATAGTGTCTGTGCCTTTGTAAACTTGCCAGGTTTCCCAGATGCATCTGAATGTCACCAAAGTTTTAGAATCATTGGTTTAAGAAGTATGACTAAGAAAATAAATGACTGAATTTAAACACTGGCTGATGAGATGCTACTAACTTATGCTCTTAACCAACATGTTATATACTCTCTCCAACTTTATCTACCCTTTCTATTCATTAAGACGTTTATATAATCCTGAAACAATAGATCTACAACACTCTCTCCTCCTTTGAACAGAATAATAGTCTCCTTAGTATATAGGTTTTAAATTAATTCTATTTTAAACATTACTAATGACATTAAGGGAGCTCTGGTAGCATAGTGCCTAAGGCACTTGACTGCTAACCAGAAGGCTGGCGGTTCAAACTCACCAGCCACTCCTTGGAAGGAAGATGGGGCAATCTACTTCCATAGTGATACTGCCTCGGAAACCCAAGGAGGGGTCACTATGAGTCGGGTCCGACTCGATGGCACATAACAACAACAACAACAATGACATTAAAATTTGTAAACAAACACATGTTGTAATTTCGTGAATTGTCACTGCAAATTTTCTAGCAGAAGCAGAATGATGGTATTGTAGATTTGTTCCTAAATTAGAAGTGTCCTTAAAGTTGATGCATTTCAAGTGCTTGCAAACTGCTGCATCTATATAATCCCATGAGACTGTAGAAGGCATCTCCAGACTGAATTTTGACTAATATGCCACCTCTTCACACTGGGTATTAAAATAATTTTCACCATCAAGAATTTGAAAAGATGCTAAACATGTAGAATTCATCTATCTGCTCTTCTTAATTTAAATGTTTTTCCAACAAGATAATAGTATTTTTAGCAGCAGGAGCAGCAGCTCTGAACTTAGAATTAATTGCTTTCCACATGAGAGGCACTTATAGCATCCAAAGAGATAGTTTTCTCTCAGTCCAAATGAATTTGTCCTATAGTTAGAGTAAAAACTATTTTCAGACAGTTTGTAGGAGGATTATATTCATGGTCACATGACCATAGCACCCCCTGCTGATAACTACTGGGATTAAAGTTTGTGTGATGCTGACCTAGGTATCTACAGCTTCTCAAAACATTTTATTTTACTGGTGAGGAATAGAAAATAATGCTGACTCAATTTATTTTATTTAATCATTAAATCCTTGTTAAGTTCTCTTTGGCACTCCAAATCTTCAGCATTCATTTGGTTGTTGATAATGTTGGGTCCTGTTGGTAATTTACTCATTTGTTCATTAATTCATTCATTTAACAAATATTGAGCGGCCCCTCCATGGATGGTGATATTCTAATTGTTGGAGCTAAAGTTGTGAACAAATCAAAGTTCCTTGTCCATCAGCTTGCACACTGGGAAAGAGAGGAAAGAGCAAGAAAGAATACAAAGACAAATGTAGTCCACCGAGTTATGGGTGATGGATAAGTGTCACTGGGAATGGGGAGTGGGGCAGAGAACAAAGCAAAAGAAAATGCCAGTGAGGGTTGGAAGAATCTGTGTTTTTATAGATTGACCTGTATTTTCATGAATTTTCCTCCCACACTTTGAAAGAGCAAATTGAAGACAAACAGGTAAAGAATAGAATTCTGCTCCACAGCATAGTTGCTCACATAGAAAACACATCAACTATATCTACATAACTGTGCCTCTAGTATGAAGATGTCAAAGTTCTCCCACAATAATGAAAGTAGTTAATAAGTCTCTGGTAGGGGTCAGAACACAGAGGGGAAGCAAAGTCAGGCCACCCACATGTGGGGTGGTAGAATAGAGTAGAAGGCAGGCCTTTAGAAAACAAACAAACAAACAAAAACTCTATATTCGAAATAAATGCAGCCACCTTTGCCTATCAATAGAACTATACTCAAAGCCATATCTGAGATCAAGGTCCTTTTATTTATTTATTCATTTTTATTTGAATTGTCTGTCACTTAGAGGGAAAGTGGAACAGAGCACTGAAGCAAAGATGCAAGGTCACAGCTGTTTGTACATTGTGCGTCAAAAATCTGAAAACATGCTATTACAATCACATTCTAACATGAATGCATCTGCACAATGGAACTTTTACTTGTTCCTCTTTTCAGACCTCTGGCCTATGACCACCCAGGTGGCTTTGCTGTCCCCCTGACCATTTCTACTACTCAAAGCACAGAGAGACCATTTGTATGCAGCACACATAAGCCAAACCCCAAAACAAGATAATGAATGATTTCTGTGTTCAATTATGTTAAAAGAGGAAAGAGAGAAAATCTAGTTGAATCCATGAAATAGCACAGGTCAATAGAAATAAATACTTTTTCCAAGAGTTAATCCTTTATGAAGAGAAAATTGGCAAACTCAGCTATACTATTGATTGCCTGCAACATCCTTGTCTCTTTTCCCCATCAGTGGCACCAAACTCACCCACTGCCACTGAGTCAATTCCAACTCCTAGCAACCCTTTAGGACAGAGTAGAACTGCACTACAGGGTTTTCAGAGCTGTAAATCTTGACAGAAACAGACTACTTAATCTTTCTCCCATGGAGTCGTTGGAGGATTCGAACAGCTGACCTTTTAGTTAGTTAGCTTTAATCACCATGCCACCAGAACTCCTATGAGTGTCACAAATAGGGTACAATGTCAGCTATGGATCCATCAAGATTTCTGCCTTTTCTACTTGTATATCCAGGCTGCTAAACATTCTCAAGAAGAATCACAACTTTTTGAAACTGGGAATAGGACAAATTCATGGCCTTCCTAATAGTTTGGCTGATTCACAGTATGTCTCTAGTCATAACCATCTCTTATTTTAAAACTTGGCTTCTACCCCTGATTATTGACCTTATTAGAGCTGACTTCCTATTATAGGCTACAATGGAGGCTGACTAGTTGCTGTTCCCAAAGATTCCTTTCCCCTATGCCACATACAGGAGCTCTGGTAGCATAGTGGCTCAAGCACTTGACTATTAACCAGAAGGCTGGCGGTTCAAACTCACCAGCCACTCCTCGGAAGGAAGATGGGGCAATCTACTTCCGTAGTGATACTGCCTCGGAAACCCAAGGAGGGGTCGCTATGAGTTGGGGCCGACTCGACAGCACATAACAACAACAACAACATGCCACATACAAAAAGTATCAGCATCTACTAATAACTTTTCTTATCCCTTCTTTTTTGGTGGAAGAGATCTTTCACCTGCTATTCAAAGATGCTCCTTTCTCCAATATTTTGGATCTCTTTTCATCCCATACCCTATATGACATTGTTACATCCTTCATTTTTCCACCTGTCCATTCTCTTTGCTTACAGGTTGATCCTTTGTATTAGGGTAAATCAATGGGCTTTGGAGTCAGATGTAACCCTAAAACAAAACAAAACAAAAACCCTTATAGATTTTTCAAACTCAGTTTTATCATTTGTCAAATGAGGATCATGGAACAGAATCCCACAGGGTTGTGGTAAGGATTAAGTGACACAGTATGCAAAGCACATGGACTACTTTAAGTACTTAATAAATGCCAGCTTTTATAATTATTTTTACTACTCCTCCAGCATCATGCTACTAATTTTTATACTAGCCTTTTCAAAGCGAGTTTACATATGTTTTCAATTTTATCCTTATAAAAAGCTTATAATGTAAGCAGGGAAGATATAGAGATGGTTTCAAAGTAAAAAAAGTTGCTCTTTGAAAGTCACAGAGTTAGTTGGTGGAGAATTTGGGACTGAAAATTAGATTTCTGAATCCTGATTTAGTGCATATTCACCTACATTTACTGTCTCTTTTAGTATCTGATGCCCTATAGGGAGTTTGTTACTGTTTGTGAATTTTGGGCTCAGTTGAACTTAGAAGCTAATGAGTTGGTGTTATTATAAAATAAAACTTTTATTACCCTGTACAGATAACATTTGTGTTTTACTTTTTATTGTAGATTACTTAAAAGCTTGATGTTTTTTTTTATGTATGCAAAGTGGGATAGGCATTAATTGCATTACCTGAAGCAAAGACTACAGCTGTGTGAGGTTGATGAAACTACGATAGATTTTTCAAAATGCTGCATGAATAAACTCAGAACACCTATGACAGAGAGACTATATAACATATGGTTTAGCATCCATTTAAAGTTGTAACTGTAAAACATCCAGAGAGAGGGAATTTTTTTTTAATTATTTTGTTTGTTTTGTTTTTTAATAGTCTCAAAGGTTAGAAGGAATTTTAAGAAATCAATTAGTTGTACCAGCTGTTTCAAGGTATCATAGAAGTAGATTACCCAATCTTCCTTCCAAGGAGTGACTGCTGGGTTTGAAACGCCAGCCTTCGGGTTAGCAGTGAAATACCTCAGGCACTATGCTACCAGAACTCCCAAGGCATATCTAGGTAACCTGATAATTCACAATGTACATAAATACTTTATACCTGTATGACACCACTTTATCAAAATGGTTTCTTTATTCTGTTTTGGGGAAGAAATGACTGATAATATTTAGAACTATTGAAATAAAAACTGATTTACTGGTGTAATAGAGACTGGTGAAACTCCCACGTCTGTGGCCCATAGACAAACTTCAAGCCTGGAAATGAATTCACCCTCCAGGGATTAACTTTCAATCAAATAATTGACAGGCCTGTAAAGTGAACAATAACATGAGGGAGGAATATCTGCCTCAGAGCAATCAACCATACAAGGGCAAAAGAACAGAATTTGCCCAAAACACAAAGCTCAGAAGACAAGAAGGGTCAGGAAATCAGGGAGAACAGAAACAGGGAACCCACTGAATAGAGGAAGTAGGAAGAGAACTGTCATTGTGAAAACTGTAACCAATGTTGGGAAAAAAATGTGTATAAATTGTTGAATGGAAAATTAATTTACTCTGTAAACTTTCACCCAAATCACGATGAAATGTCAGAAGTAAATAAATATAAATTAAGCTAGTGAATGAGGAATCAGGAATATGTGAGAAGGTGCGGGCATAAATTAATTGCAAAGTTCATTAAAAAGTTGCCAGGATTTGAAGAATTTATTGTGTCAGTTACTGGGAGTGTGGGTATGATTTTGGCTAAAGAAAACTGCTTCACTTAAAATAGGTGCTTGACCCCAGAGGCAGCCAATATCCAGTGACGAATAAATGGTGTGGTAAAAAAGCCTGACCCTCTTGTTCTAACTCAGAATTACTCTGAAGAGTTATCCTTTTTCAGAACTCCTCGTAGGGTGGGCTTGGCATTTGGGATTGCAAAGAATCAGGAACATCTCTCTCTACGCAGTTCTGCTTCCAGCTCCTCTCCTCTATTCCACACATGTTGTTGTTGTTTGCCGTTGAGTCGGTCCCGACTCATAGTGACCCCTCCTTGGGTTTCCGAGGCAGTATCACTATGGAAGTAGGATTGCCCAACCTTCCTTCCGAGGAGTGGCTGGTGGGTTTGAACCTTGAACCGCCAGCCTTCTGGTGAGCAGTCAAGTGCCTTAGCCACTATGCTACCAGAGCTCCTATTCCACACATAGTGATCCAGATGGAGACTAGCATGCAGAGCATTCTTAGGGAGAATATTTTGGATTCCACACATAGTGATCCAAAGTATTCTCCCTAAGAATGCTCTGCATGCTAGTCTCCATCTCAAAGTCTGCTTCCTAGAAACCACTACTTTTTGTATCATGCTTTTTCTAAAAATAGTCCCTAGACATTTCACAAATTTAAATGTAAAACTCTTCATTCTCTTCACAGACATCTTGCTATGTAGGTCAAACATCATTACAGTTTTAAAATATATACTGGCTACAGTACCATGGCACTTCATTTTAACATAAAAAAGAAGTGTTTCATGTTGGCTAACATATTTTCAAGTCATTTTTGTGTTAATTTATACACTTATAAATTAATTTTTTTTTTATTATTAGCATAAAAATATATTATACTCCCAAGCAACTGAAATAGATCAAAGGCTCAAGAGTGGTCCACTAAATCATAAATATAATGAGAAACATAGTACCAAAAATATTGCAGCTGAAATAACGCTATAAAAATAAATCTATTACATTTTGAATGCAGAATGAATTGCATGGTTAGAACAAGTAAATCTGGTATGATCGTTTTACACAGTCAAAAGCAGTGCCAACAGAAAGAACTGTATATATGAAAATTAGATTTTATTGGACCAGTGATCTATCCACTTCTATTCTCTGGAACATTGTTTGTATTGAAAGCTTGTCAAATAATATTATGAAACCATTGAAACTGGGGCATATTTTCAAACAAAGAAAGTGATCTTGCTGGTCAACCAAATTATTTATTTATTTTTAAGATTAAGTGAAAAATATTGCTTACTTGCATGAAATTGATGAATTTAGTTGCTAAATATAGAAAAAAAAAGTCCCACACTTTAGTCCTTGAATATGAGTTACAGTATTGCCAAGAATGTTTTAAAGGCAATGACAAAGTTCTGAACAAACATTAGGCTCATGAAGAAATCAATTGGTAAAATTTATTTTATTAAATACTGTTGCTGGACATCAAATGAAACCAATGCATATATTGTCAAAGAATAATTATTCTCCCAGGTAGATCACCTTAGGTGAGACAAGTCCTTAATATGTGGAGAATGAATAAATAAACTCCTGGCACATGTGGGAGACACACATGGCAGAGAAGCCTTCAACAAGGTTTTGTTTTCTTGATTAAGAAAATCTCATGCTATGGATGATGGCACATTTTGATTTAGCAAATGATTACTTTGTGTGCCATAACGAAGCCTGGAAATGGTGTGCTGGCATTAGCACTGAAGGAATATCATTTATATACAGACAGCAAGGAAGGTTATTGCTACAGGAAAGCAGCTATAAAAAGCTTTACTCAGAAAATATTCTTAGTATTCAACAAAACACACCTTGTGGTTTTTATGTTGAAGGGACAAGTAAAATATACGTACATCATGAAATTTCAGCCATGTAATTTAGCCATATTTAGCATCCTGGGAAAAAGAAGTAAGCAGAAAATTAAGGTTTTTTTTTTTTTTTTTTTTTCACTACACTACAGTAAGATGTATAATTATTTATTTCTATAATCCAAAATTTTAAAACAAATTCTTTGAACACATATGCTCTTTCTCATAGTCCCCATTTCCCTGAAACCCCATTATTATAAAGTTCTTCAAGTAATTGTTTCCCTCTCTTTGCTTTCTCATGTTCTCCCAATAAAACTCACACCAAGCCCACTGCCATAGAGTCAATTCCAACTCATACCAATCCTACACCATAGAGTAGAACTTCCCCATTAGGTTTCCAAGGCTGTAATCATTATGGAAACAGACTGCCTCATCTTTCTCCGACAGAGTGACTGCTGGGTCTGAACTGCCAACTTTCAGTAAACAGCTCAACGCTTTTACCACTGTGACATCAGGTTTCCTGTTTTCCCAATACCCTACTCCAAATGAATTTTTATTCACACTATTCAGTGAAGTTAATTATTGTCAGTGATAAAATAGATTTAATCCCAGAAAGCTCAAAACTTTTAACATTTCTTAATAAATTTTAACTCAAATGAATTCCTGTCATCATTATTTTTTTTTATCAAATAATTTTTTAACATGATTGTTATTATTACTAGGTGCTGTTGAGTTGGTTCCAACTCATAGTGGCCACATGTGCTACAGAAGGAAACACTGCCTGGTCCTGAACTATTCTCAAAATCATTGCTATGTTTGAGCTCATTGTTGCAGCAACTGTGTTAATCCATATTGTTGAGGGTCTTCTGTTTTGCTGACCCTTTACTTTAGCAAGGAGCTCTGGTGGCATAGTGCCTAAGACATTTGATTGCTAACCAGAGGGCTGGTGGTTCAAACCCACTAGCCACTCCTCAAGAGGAAGACTGGGCAAACTACTTCTGTAGAGATGCTGGTTTGGAAACCCAAAGAGGGGTCACTATGAGTTAGGATTGACTAGACAGCAGTGTGTTGAATTGAGTTAGTTTAGCACGCATGATGTCGATCATGGAGTGAACTGGGTCCCTCAAAATTATGGGTCAACTTGGCAAAGCCATTATTCTTAGTGGTTTGGCACTTATGTAATTTTACATTTTGGCAGTTATTAATGATGTATTCATCCCCAGGATGTGGTCTGAAATGATCAGCTGGCCAACTGTAGGGGCATTAGGGTGGGATGCAGCACCCTTACTCAGATCGCTGTCCTGATCCAATGAAAAGGTAGTTTCCTTGGAGTGTTGCCTTCATCCTCTTTTATCTTACAAGAGATAAAAGATGAGAAAAGCAAGTAGAGAGAAGGAACTGACTGCCAGCAAGAAAGAAGAGCCAGGAGCAGATCACATCCTTTGGACCGAAGGCCTACACTAAAAACCTTCTAAATCCAGGAGACAATTGATGCCAAGACACATGGAGATCTCCAAGGAGTGCTGAGCTGTTGAAAGGGGAAAAGGACCTTCCTGCCAAAACAACATAGAAAGAGAAAACTTTCCTTGAGAACTGGTGCCCTGAATATGGACTTCTGGCCTCCTAAACTGTGAGAAGGTGCTCTGGTGGTGTAGTGTCTAAGGCATTTATTTGCCTGCTAACCAGAAGGCTGGTGGTTCAAAACCCCCAGCCACTCCTTGGAAGGAAGACTGTGTAATCTACTTCCATAGAGATACTGCCTCAGAAACCCAAGGAGGGGTCATTATAAGTCTGAATTGACTTGACGGCATTGAGTTTTGAGAAACTGAGAAAATAAATTTATTTTTTGTTAATACCGTCACTTGTAGTCTATCTGTTACAGCAGCAATACATAACTAAGGTGAACATCCTTCTCCAGGTACTGGTCCTTCCTGATAACATGTCCAAAATATGTGAGATGAAGTATCATTATACTCAATTCTAAGGATCATCCCAGCTGTACATTTTCCAAGATAGATTTATTCATTCTTCCAGCAGTCCATAGTATATTCAATATTCTTAGCCAACATTGTTATTCAAAGTCATCAATTCTTATTTGATTTTCATTATTAATTGCAAGCTTTCACATATATGTGAGGTGATTGAAAATACCATAGCTTGGGTGAGGCTCATCTTAGTCCTCAAAGTAACATCTTTGCTTTTCAACACTTTAAAGTGGTCTTTTACAACAAATTTTCCCAGTGCAATATGACATTTAATTTCTTGACTACTGCTTCCATGACCCTTGCTTTTGGGGCCAAATCAAATGAAATCCTTGACAACTTCAATATTTTCTGCATTCATCATGATATTGCTTATTGGTCCAGTTGTGAATATTTTTGTTTTCTGTATTTTGAAATGTAATCCATACCGAAGGCTGTACTTTTTGATCTTCATCAGTAAGTGCTTCAAATCTTCTCCACTTTCAAATGAATGCAATCAATGTTATGTTATCTACATGTCTCAAATTGTTAATGAGTCTTCCTTCAGCCCTGATGCCATGTTCTTCATATGGTCCATCTTCTTGGATTATTTGCTCACCATACAGGTTAAATAAGTACGGTGAAAGGATGCAAACCTGACACACACCTTTCCTGATTAAAAAACAAAAACAAAACAAAACAGTATCACCTTGTTCTGTTTAGATGACTACCTTTTGGTGTGTGTACAGGTGTGCATGAGTACAATTAAGTGTTCTGGAATTCCCATTCTTCACAATGTTATCCATAATGTGTTATGATCCACAAAGACAAATGCCTTTGCATAGTGAATAAAACACAAATGTACAACTTTCTGGTATTCTTTGCTTTCAGCCAAGATCCATCTGACCATCCCACATCAGCAGTGATATCTCTGTTTCCACATTCTTTTCTGAATCTTGCTTGAACTTCTGGCAGTTTCTGGCTGATGTACAATCATGTTTGAATTGTCTTCAGCAAAATTTCACTTGTGTGTGAGATTAATGATATTGCTAAATAATTTCCACATGCTGTTGGATCACCTTTCTTTGGAATGGGCACAAATATGAAACTCTTCTAGTCAGTTGGGCAGGTAGCTGTGTTTCAAATTTCTTGTCATAGACAACATAGGCAAGTGAGCACATCGTTGTTGCATCTGTTTGTTGAAACATTTCAATTGATATTTGGTCAGTTGCCTAGTATTTGCTTTATCCCAATTGCTTATGGGCAGCTTGGACTTCTTCCTTCAATAACATTGGTTCTTGATCATATGCTACTTCTGAAATGGTTCGATGTTGGCTAATTTTTTTCTGGTACAGAGATTCTGTGCATTTTTATCATCTTTTGGTGATGCTTCCTACATAGTTCAATATTTTGTCCACAAAATTCTTCAATGTTGCAACTTGAGGCTTCAATATTTTCTTTAGTTCTTTCAGCTTGAGAAATGACAAGTTTGCTTTTGGTTTTCTAACTCCTGGTCTTTGCACATTTTATTGTAATACTGTACTTTGCATTCTCTAACCTCCCTTTGAACTTTTCTGTTCAGCTCCTTTACATCATCAATTCTTCTATTGCCTTTAGCTTCTCTACATTCAAGAGGATGTTTCAGAGTCACTTTATATATCCATTTTGGTCTTTCCTTTCTTTCTTTTTTTTAAATATTTTTATGTCTTTTCAATTCTTTCATGTCTGTTGTCCTGGATGTCATCCTACAACTTGTCAGATCTTTGATCATTGATGTGCAATGTGTCAAATTCATTCTTCAGATGGTCTCTAAATTCAGGTGGGATATATTCAAGGTAGCACCTTTTCCTGGACTTGTTTTAATTTTCTTCAGCTTGAATTTAAACTCTTGTAAGAGCAATTGATAGTCTGTTTTGCAGGCTTCTGGCCTTGTTCTGACTGATGATATTTGAGCTGTCTCTTTCCACAGATGTAGTCAGTCTGATTCCTTTGTATTTCATCAGAGGAGCTCTGGTGGTATAGTGCTTAAGGCATTCAGCTGCTAATCAAAAGTTGGTGTTATGAATCCAACAGCTGCTCACAGGAGAAAGATGAGGCAGTCTGCATTTGTAAAGATTTACAGCCTTGCAAACCCTATGGGCAGTTCTACTCTGCCCTATAAGGTCACTATGAGTCGAGGCAATTCTACTCTGCCCAATAGAATCACTATGAGTCAAAATCAATCCTATGGCAGTGGGTGGAAGAGTCATCTGTCAGAATGGGTCCATGGGTATAGTTGCTGCTTTTTTTTTTTTTTTTTTCAATTGGAGAAATCCTTACAATTTTATTATGGAATTTATTTTTAAAATTGTTTCACATGTTTTAAAATGGCCAACAATTGATTAAATGGTAGCGTTGAAGTGGTTTCAAACCACTCTAGTTCATGGGCTGCATTGATAGTGAGATAAATGATATTTACTGTGAATATTAGAGGGACTCACATAAACAATTCGGAAAACCAAAAAGAAATTAAAAAAAAAAAAAAAAAGAAAATGTGAGAATGTGTTGGAATTATCTAGTTACCAGAATTGCACAGCATGTTTACACAGAAAAAATTGAAAGACAAATAACAAGAATCAATATAAGGAAGGATTCCTGAAATGTTAATGGATAACTACGATATCAGAGAGAAAACCAATTAATATATGGAAGGAATTAAAGTTTTCTCTGCATTCTCTAATATAGCTTCCTTGGTATGCTACAATTAACTTGGGTTCACTAAAGTTTTGGGAGCTCTGGTGGCGTAGACCCTAAGGCATTTGACTGCTAACTAGAAGGCTGGCAGGTCAAACCCACCAGCTACTCCTTGGAAGGAAGACTGCAATCTATTTCCTTTAAGATACTGACTTGGACACCCAAGGAGGGGTCACTAGGAGTGGGAAAATACTCTATGGCAGTAATTTTGTTTTTTGTTTTGGTTAGAGTTCTTTTTGAATTGTGATTTAACATCTCCCCACATTAATTTTTCCAATATCTGATAAGGCTCTGCGTTAATACTATTACATATTCCTTAAAATGATCAACTTTCCTCTTGTGAATTTTGTTTGGATCTGGAATTTTTTGTACTTATAACAAATACAGGATTTTTTTCATTGTTACTAACATTTATTTAATTTAAAGTGAAATTTTTACTTACAATGAATATTTCCCACAATTTGTAGTCTTCTTCTCAGAATTTTCTTCAGTAATGTTGTCTTCATTTTGAATTAGACTTTCAACATGACAATTAATTTTTTTCTCCCCAGTGTGTATTTTTATTTATTTATTTATCTATTTATTTATTTATTACTGTAATACAAAAGGTGATCAATGATTAAGGTTTTTTTCATAATCATCAGTATCCTTTATAGTGTTGTTGTTTTTTTTTTTTCCCCAGTACAGTATGTCTGGTACATTAAATGTTTCCTATACTTATCACATTTATAAGGTCATCCCCAAAATGGACTTTATCCTGATTAATAACGTCACAAAATTGGCTAAAACGTCTACTGCAATAAACACACTACACAACAAGGTGTTTCTCCAGTGTGGATTCTCTGGTGTTCAGTAATATATCTGTGCAAGTACTTAGAATTTTTCACACAAATCACATTTATATGGATTCTCAATAGATTGTATTCTTGGATGGTTAACAAGATCGGATCATTGACTAAAGCCTTTGGTACACTAATCACATGTGTATGGCTTCTCACCATTGTGGATTACCTAATGTAAGATAAGAGTTGAGCACTGACCAAAAGCCTTCCCACACTCATTACACTAATATAGTTTTTTCCCCAGTGTGGCTTCTCTAATGTTTAAGGTCTGAGCTCTGGCTAAAACTTCTATTACAGTGATTCCCCCAAGAGGGTTTTCTCCTGTGTGAGTTCTCTGATGTCAGATCTGAGATTTGACTGAAGGCTTTACCACTTTCATCATATGCATAAGGTTTCTCACCAGTGTGGACTCTTTGATGTTTAATACTTCTGAGCTCCAGTTGAAACTTTTAATACAGTAATTACAATGATAACATTTTTTCCCAGTGTGAATTCTCTGATGCAGAACCAAGACTGAGCTTACACTGAAGGCTTTTCCACATTTATTATATTCAAAAGGGTTCTCCCAATGGATTCTTTGATTGACATTAAGGCCTGTACTCCAAGCAAAGCTTTGTCACCATTCTTCATAGTTATGTTGTCTTCTTTTAAAAATATTCTGATTTTTTTTTCATTTAAATTACACCCCAACTCACAGAATTCTCTTCACTCAGAATCCTTGAGAACATGCTCTGTGATATTGCCAGAACCTTCAGGTAACAAAATATCGAGATCCCTAATCTAACTTCCCCACTCCTTGCTCCCATTTTTCAGAGAAATCTACTTTCATATTGTTTAGTTATTTCTTTTGATATGTATTTCCTTAAAACTATTATTCTGAGATTTTCAATTACACATTATCTTTAATTTTCTACTACTAAGCTGGTTCTACCCCACAACACAACACTTCCCATTTTGAAATATATTTAACCTTAAGCTTTTGGTTAACTCAGCATTTACTATATACATTACAATCATTATGTGACTAAACACAGTTCATCTTTGAAATATACCATGATTATATTTTCTTTCTTTTCATGACTTTTAAAATTTAATAGTAATCCCATTTTATTTCTTTGGCTAGTTTATATATATATATATATATATATATATATATATATATATATATATATACTTGACATCAATATGTAGCAAAATACTTAGAAGCATTATAAAAGTTCTTATTAGTAAATCCAAATTCATTGGTTACTGATTGGTTGTCTTTACTGGAAAACATTGGTCTAAACCTCTGTTATCCTCCTACAGTCTCTATGGTTGTTCTCTCAGCCTGCTATTGCTGTGCACCTAAGATTCCTTTCACTATTATTTCACCAGCTAACTGTATACACACTTGTGTGGAAGCCTCTGGTTCCTGAGTCCCTCCTCTTCCTTATTTTGCCACCTTATTTAGTGACGCATGCACTAAAGTCTCTGAGACAGTGTGCCTGGGAGGTAAAAATACTTGAAACCCTTTATTCTTGCTTATGTACCTTATTCTAACTTCAGACTTGATTTTGTGTATAGAAAACTGAGTTGGAGATCATTTTTCTCAGAATTTTGAAGGCATTGTGCCACTCTCTTCAAATTTTCTGTATGGCTGTAAAGTCCAATGGTATCACATTTTAGGCCTCTGGGTATTATGTGTTCCTTCTCTCTGGAAAGTATGTGTGCTATCTTTATTCTGAAACTTCATCATCATAAGATGTTCTTTCGTCCTTTATTGTGAGAGTTATGCTTTTAGTTTCTAAATGTTTCTTTTATTATTTTTGTATTTTATTTTCTCTACTCCCTTTAATATTTATTAATTTAATATTAGGCCTCCATAATTCATTTCCAAGCATATATTCTGTTGTATTTTATATTACTATGTCTTTTGGTTCTACCTTTTAGTTAAATGTTATCTTCTTGAAATTCTACTGAGCTTTAATTTCAACTATTATAAACTTCCAGTAGCTCTTTCTCTGTTGTTGTCAGAAATTACCTTAAACATATAAAATAAAATAAACAAACAAAAATAATTAAATTGAAAAAAAGAAACAAGAAAGAGTAGAAAACCCTGTTCTTGATTTAAGAATGTAATTGCAACTCACAGCGATCCTGTAGGACAGAATAGAATTGCCCATAGAGTGCCCATGGCTGTAAATCTTTACAGAAGCAGATTGCCATCTCTTTCTTCCAAACCACTGATCTTTTTGTTAGCAGATAAGCCTTTTAACCACTGTGCCACAAGGGCTCTTGATTCAGTGTCATTATATAAAATACCATCTTAATTTTAGATTTAAAAAATCATCCAAGAGGTGAATTATGGCTCTGTTAAACTTGGAAAAACTTTCTAACTGGTAGGATTAATTGTTGTTGTTGTTTGCTGTAGAGTCAGCCCTGACTCATAGCAACCCCTCCTTGGGTTTCTGAGGCAGTATCACTACAGAAGTAGATTGCCCAATCTTCCTTCCTAGGAGTGGCTGGTGGGTTTGAACCACCACCCTTCTGGTTATCAATCAAGTGCCTTAGGCACTATGATACCAGAGCTCCTGGTAGGATTAATTAGGGTGATTCAAAAAGGATCAGTTCTTTCAGATGAGGAATCAGTATATTATCAAGTTTTTTTTTTTTTTTTCCCCCCCAGAAGGAAAATATTCCTCTAATCTCCTGTTTTGGGAGATAGAAAAAGCTGTTGTTGGTTTTCTGGTCACTGAGTAGGGATCATAGGCATTCCCTCATTTAATTACTGAATTTACTTATTTAATTATCTCATTTAATCCCTCTATTTTCAATGTGGCTACCTCTGTCTGATTTCCCCAAACCCAGACCCTCTCTCAGAGACTATCAACCTTCAGCCTTCTAAACATCAGCCTTCCAAAAGACTTAGTGCCTGTACTTCAGGAGATTTCTGAGGTTCCAATTGGTTTATTTATTCTCGATTTCACAATTGGAAGGCACTTGAATTTCAACTACTGTGGAAGTTAAATTTGTATGTCAACTTGGGTAGGCCTGGTTGAGTGGCTGGGCAGCTAGTGGTAGTTATTCCCCATGATGAGACTGGCAATCAACTCCATGATGGAATCTACTACAAGCAACTGAGTGGCTGCCTTTAGGAATGTGGTCTACTTCCTGTATATAAGAAGAAGCCTTGGGGATAGTCTCTAGCTTATGGCTCACTGAGACCCTGCATGTAGCCCTGTCATTGTTCAGCAGCTTGCCATGCTCTGCCAACCTTGGGACTTACAATGGACTTGAGTTAATGGCCTGCTGTGTGGTTTGGTAACATCGGGACTGTGCCATTTTATCTGTCGACCTAGGGCTTGTTAGCCTCAGCAGCCAGTATCTGCCTCAGTGAAGAGATACCTCTAGCTTCAGTGGGCCAGGAGCAAGAGGCAGAGCTGAAGCCCAAGATAGAGAGGTTTTCACATAGTCCCTAGAGCCTGGCACTTTGAACTTGGACTTAAAACCTCCAAACTGTGAAGAATAAACTCCTGTTTGTTAAGGCCATCCCATTTGTGGTATATTCATGTCAGAGTGGCACTAGGGAGGCAGAACAACTACTTAAGTAAGTTATCTAAAAATTGTGTATGTACTTTTTGTTTTCTAAGATTTTGTTGATGTCTCTCTTCTATCACTTCCTCTGCTTACCTTTATACTTTTGAGTGTACTCCTTTCATTTATGTGCTGTTATTTTAATGGTATTCTGGGAAGAAATGTAATGAAATGTATGTGATTAGTCTGCATATTTAACAAGAATCATTTCTTCCTTCTTAATTATTTCAAGTGTCTTTAGGTATAGTAAAGTTTTCTGATGTTAATCTTATGGGCCACCGCTTTTGTAAATCATTTTATGGATTGTGCTGTTCTCCAACTGTGTTAGATTGGGTTCTCTAGAGAAACACAAAACCAGCAAAGTATATATATATATATATAGAGAGAGAGAGAGAGAGAGAGAGAGAGAGAGAAAGAAAGAAAGAGAAAGAGAAAGAGAAATTTATCTTAGGAAAATGGCTCACAAAAGTATAGAAGCCGGCAAGTCCAAAGTCCCTGGAGGAAACTTCAGGCTGGTGGTAGCCTTAGCTTCCGCAACTGCAGGGGACCAAGAAATTCAAGGCTGGCAGGCAGTACACTGGTTGTTGACTCCAACAAAATATGAATCCAAGATCTCCAGGCCGAGCGGTGGGCTGCTCACTCACGGAAGTTTATAGTCCACACACCAGGGTCCCAATCCCTCAAAGAATGTCTCTCTTCCTAGGATGTTCCTGGATATCCTGGAAGCTGGCCACACCCCTAGGGAAACTCCCCTTGGGCAGATTGGCCACTCAGAACACAGTCATCTGATCCCATCATGGGAACAACCACACAGAACTGGGGTCCAGCCAAGTTGACACACAGCTCCAACTATCACAACAACTTTTTGGAATATTCCAGGGCTGAGGTTCAGCTCGGTTCTCTTTTCTGTCTACTCTTTTCCTTGCCAGTGGTTTTGTAGGATATCTATATATTAATTCCTATTTCAGTTTCTTAATACTTCTGTAACAGAAATACCAAAAGTGGATAGCTTTAACAAACACAAATCTATTTTCCCACAGTTTGAGAGGTTGGGAGTCCAAATTCAGGGCATTGGCCCTAACAGAAGGCTGTCTCAGTTTTTTTTTTTTTTTTTGAAAATCCTAGTCTCAAGCTCTCTAGGCCTGGTGTTCCTGGATTCCACATGCCATCTATCTTTTCCCTCATTTGTGCTGGCTTGCTTCACATAAAGAAACCTTGGTGATACCATGATTGAAGCTCTTGGCTCTCAGTAAGAAAGTCAATGATTTGAACCCACCAGTTGCTCTGCAGGAGAAAGATGTAGCAGTCTGCCTTGGAAAA
The DNA here is from genome assembly GCF_000298275.1 of Orycteropus afer afer. Classification (NCBI taxonomy): domain Eukaryota; kingdom Metazoa; phylum Chordata; class Mammalia; order Tubulidentata; family Orycteropodidae; genus Orycteropus; species Orycteropus afer. Next base: position 12,857,978 of record NW_006921653.1, read on the forward strand.
CTGGGGGCAACTCTATGCTTTTCTGTAGAGTTGCTATGAATTGGAATCTACTTGATGGCAATGGGTTTGTTTTTTATTTTTTTGCTTGTTCTGCTTCACCTAATATGCACTTTTTTATATCTCAAAAGCAATTAGATTTAAGGCATATCCTATACTGATAGGATCTCATTAGCATAACAAAGAAAACTCTATTCCCAAATAAGATTACATCCAGAGACACAGGATTTTGGATTCTAGCACATATTTTGTTATTGTTGTTGTTGTTATGTGTTGTAGAGTCGGCCCCCAACTCATAGCGATCCCTCCTTGGATTGCCGAGGCAGTATCACTATGGAAGTAGATTGTCCAACCTTCCTTCCAAGGAGTGGCTGGTGGGTTTGAACCGCCAGCCTTCTGGTTAGCAGTCAACTGCCTTAGGCACTATGCTACCATTTTAGGGGGACTAAATTCAATCCATAACATTCCCATGTATATGTTCGTAGACTAAGCTATCTGCTAATCTGTGACTAATCAATTCAATTCCTACTGAACATTTTCAGTTGGATATCTAAGGGGCACTCAGACTAATCAGAATGCTTTTACTCTCCTTCTTTATCAGATTGTTCCATTCTCTTTTTGATTACCTTGTTATACTGCAGATATTTGAGACCTTAAAAGCCATATTTTTTAGACTCCCTTGAAGCTAGGTATGATTTAGGTTCTGTGCTAGGAGCACTGGGAAGTCTCAGTTTCCAGAGTAATTAGAAATTACATCTCTGCCCTTTGCTGGTACAAAGACAGAAGACGTGCACTGGATATAGAGCCAATTATTCTAGCAGCAACTTCTTGACCCTAATATCTCAGCAGAAGCAGTGTGTTCTTTGCAGAGAAAATTTAGTAGTATTAGCTTCCTATTCTCTGAATTGTGGTCAAGGTATATGATCTTGGGACTGTTTGGAGAATGACTTTCTGTTTCTGATTCCTGAGTTTCCTGACTGTGGTCAACATAGCATTTCTCTGGGTACCAACCACCAATTGCAGTCAAGTCAGTTCTGATTCATGTCAACCCTGTATGTGTCACAGTAGAACAATACGTCATAGATTTCCAGTGGCTGATCCTTCAGGTCAAGGCTTTCTTCCAAGTTGCCTCTGGGTGAACTCAAACCTCAACTGTTTGGTTAGCAACCAAGTGCATTAATCATTTGCACCACCAAGAGATGCAAGACCAGTTCTTTTTCATTGTTTCAGAACTCATTCTTGGAGAACAAATTTAAAGGTTGCTACTTCCATATTTCTAGTGGTTTGGGAGAATGTAATTTCACAATTCCTTCTGCTTAAAATAGTTAGTGAATTCCTTTGTTCTCAAATAAACCTGCTTGACACAATAGGGATATCTATAAGATAGGATTGATTGTTCAAAAATTGAAACAGATAAACATTACAGGTGCCCATGATAATAATACTCATTTTATAGGTTAAGAGGTATTAAATCTACCTTTTCTGAATATTTTAACAAGTGAAATATTTTAAAAGTACCAACTTTTATATTAGTTGCTTAAAATATTTTAAAATATTAATTTCCTTTTGGTACTTATCATAAGTTCTGTAGAAACATTATAATTTCTTTCTGTATTTGAGTTTATGCTTGTGTCAAATATAAGGTAAGAAACATACTTCAATGGAGTAATACAATAATTAAAGAACTCAGAAGATTTCAAAAGATGTGAAATAGTTAATTTAGAGTTGAACAAAGTTTTATATTTCTGGTTAATACTAGGCACAAAAGAAATGCAAATGATTAGCAATGCTGAAATGTAATAACAGCGATGAACTACGATTGCTTTAGTGGTTATACATCCAAATATGCTTAGGAAATTAACACAAGTTCATTTCCATTTCAAAGATGGTGAAATCAATAGAAAAAAACAATTTTATTGAAATTACATAGTAGATAAGTCAATAATTAATTCTATGAATTTTTTTGTCTCAGAATGTATCACATCTGTAGAAAGCCTACAGTTGTGCTACTAATAAGGAATTAAAGTACAGATGAGTGGTTTAATATTTTCACATGCTATTTAGGCTTTCTCAAAGAGGGATCAAATTATTTTCAATTGTAAGATTTTATCCCCTCAGTTTGCCCAAGTAGTTTATGAAATCATTACAAGTGAGGCTAAGCTAGGAAAGAAAGGAAAAGTCTCTTAGCAAAATAGAGCAAGGATCTTTAGATGGATTTCCACCAGCAGGGGTCCTAATTTTATCATAATTCACTTACAAATCCCATGGTGAGTTTTATGTGAACAATATGAATTTAATTTTGAAATAGTTAATAAAATTTCTTATTAAAAAGTATGATAAAAATATATAAACTCATAAAATAAAACAAATTTCATCATCTTTTTTCCACAAATGATAACCAATGCTAAGAGTTTATACTTTATTTTACCTTTGTAAAGATGGTTTTAAAAATATAGGATTTGAAAACACAGGATACTGAATATAGTAGTTTGAAACAGCATTATTTATTTATAAAGATACTCTGAATGCTTTTCCTTTGACAGTAAATACTCTTCTAGAATATTTTACTTCCTTTGAGAAATATTAATATCTTTCTTTTTTTGTATTACAAATAAGGAAACTAAGAACACGGTCAAATGTATTGTGACATTTATACTTTAGAGAATGAAAATTAAAATGTTCTTGTGAATAACTGATTTAACTATTTAACATAAAGTTATTAGTGCATCAACTATTGAGCTTATCCTATCAATATTCAATCAAAGGTAAGTATTCAGCAACATGAAAACAAAATGTAAGCTTTGTTTATGTGTGTGTGCATGTGTGTGTGCCTGCATGTACTTAAATATCTGTATGTGTGTCTACCTGCTGTATTGAATGTAAAATAGTTTTAGAATTCATACATATAGCATTTGAGTCTCAACTATATGCTTTCTTGTGTGGTCCTGTAAATATAAAATATACCTTGATAATTTTTTGAGAATGAAATACACACACATATATACATACTGCTGGTTTGGGGATGGCAGGTAATGGACACAGTCACTTAGTGATAGTGGTTAAACATTTCAATGTGGTTTGAAGTTAGTTCCTTGAATCTTATATATGTAATATCTCTTAAGTAAGATTTAAAAAAAAATAGTTTCTTTTTAGTCAGTAACTGCTTAAGAAATAAGTCCTTTAAAGGATATGATAATTCTTGACCAGAAACTAGAAATCTTCAATGAAGAGTAGAATATGAAACAGTTTTATTTTGAATGTGTATTGTGAATAGTTCCATTTGATGAACTATATAGAATAAAATACCTATTTATAAACTGTTCTTAAAAGCATCTCAGTGTAAAATTGCTTAATAAAGTAAGAAATAAAACTTTTGTGAATATTTGAAAATTAATTTGCTTCTAGTGTGAACATATGTACTAGGAATTCTTAACTACCAATGAAAATAAAAGCTTTAATAAAAGTCAGGAGTCAGGAGGCCCTATCTAGCAAATAGTAGATATGTACTATTTTAGCTACTGAGTGGAAATGAGCTAAATAATTAAAGAAAAATGTTTCTTTGTATAACATGAGTTCAAAACAGCATTTGCATCCATCATCCTCATTGCAACAGAAATATTTCCACAGCAAGACAGGACCTCTTTAACAGGTGTTACAAGGTGGAGCACTTGAGGCAGAGAAAGCACACATTACTGGAAGAAATATCTTTGTAAGCACCCATACATGAAGTGGAGTAGCAACCATTAGGAGGCAAGGCAGCCTGTGACAGACTGAGCCTTTCACTTTTGTATGTATAGCCTTATGATAAAGTTGTGACTGCTGTACCATTCCACAAGAAAGTGTTCATTGCTTTCTCATTGGCATCCCTAATAAATCATAGGTTGGGATTGGAGCAAAACCTTTAAAAATGTTTTAATAAGTTTATTGTGTTGAAAGTGTTGTGTTTTCTGTTTGTTTCTATGCTTTAGATGCTGCATTTTAAATTTTAGTTCAATAAAAACATAATAGACTCTCTCCAAACTCTGCAAGTTATACATTTCACTGCAAACTCAGTATGATTGTTTTTAATACCATTGCACAACCTCAGTCTCAAGAAGTCATATGCACATTCAAACCATATCAAATGCATTGTTCATTTACCTATGTCATGTCTTTAATTTTGGAAGGTTCTCAGCTTTGTATTAAAAAAGAAGAAAATTATTCTAATGACTGCATACTAAATAGTCAGAAAATGTGAGATTGAATAAAATGATTAAAAAAATAATGCCAAATGACCTGCTAGGAAGTAAAGTGGTGTATGAGTTTGAGGGATATCCTCATGCTGATAATGAAGTGTAAATATTGCCTGACAAGTGGGATGTGAAGTTTTCACAGACCACTGACAGATCTGTGAAAGAATTCCTCAATGGATATAGATGGATATAGAGAGTAAATGAAGTGGTCATGGTAGGCTCATTTAAATATAATAAAGTTGACATACTTACCAAAAGCTAGTTTTTATTTTCACAATGCTATCAAAGTGGTACTAAATCCCAGGTTGTTAGCCAACATCACCATTTATATATGCATGGCTTCCGGAACCAAGTCATTCAGTGGTTCTAGAACACAGAATACATAAGCATAAATGTTGGAAAGGAGGCAGACAGCTTTCTGATGGGGCCCTCCTCCTTTCAGTTCTCCAAATTCTGGTTTCCAGATGCCTCACTTTTTGCTTTATGATTTCCCATCTTTTTCACCAAGTGCTTCATCTTCTTCTACTTAAGTCACTCTGCTGTAAATAAAGCTAGTTCCTTCTTGCTGTATAACCAAAAAAAAAAAAAAAACAACTCACTGCCGTGGACTTGGATCCAAGTCATAGCGACCTCTCATTGGATTTCTGAGGTGGAAAATTGCCCAGTCGTCCTTCTGAGGCGTGGCTGGTGAGTTTGAACCACCAGCCTTCTGGTTAGCAGTCAAATGCCTTAGACACTACATGGAGCAGCATCATTATCATTAACTTAATTAATTCCACAAATATTTATTGAACACCTATTATGGCCCATAGGTGACACAAATGGTTAAATGTTCAGCTACTTATTGAAAGATTGGTAGTTTAAGTCCACCCAGAGGCATTTCAGGAAAAAGGAAAAAAAAAACAACAAAAAAAAACAAACTCACAATCTTCTTCTGAAAGATCACAGCTTTTAAAACCCTATGGAGTATAGTTCTACTCTGATATCCTGTGGTCACTATAAATTGAAGGCAACTGGACAGCAACTGTTTGGGTATTTTGGTATTATGAGCTATATGTTGTGCTAGTTTCTTGGGTTACAAGACTGATGAGGTTAAGTGTGGTGTATTTTATGAAAATTATTTTAATAACTTTATAAGTGAATTTTGTATTTATAGAACTCATTAAGGATTTAAAGGTATTAATTAGTTTTTTTTTTATGTAAGCAGATGCCTGAAGGGTTGGAGAAAATGTGACAGATTTGACTTGTTAGTGAGTTTGTAATCAGAGAAAAAAGGTCAACACTCCCTGATAGAAGGAGAATGCCTAATTTTTACATAATATAGAAAGATGATTCTATAAACCTTTTCTCACCTCTACACAGCCTCTCAGTCTCCACCCCTTTCTACTCTCAAACTCCTTAGGTCCTGTGTGCTTGATGTCACAACATAAAATTATTATTTTCCCCATTCTGCTTCATTGCCATCTCACTTTAATTGGTAAGCTCTCCTAGAGGCTACATCTCCCAAGAGCTGAAAAATAAATCAGTGCAGGCAGTTTTCCTCTTAAAGTTTTGGCTGACCTAATATTTTATAAGACACAATTGGACCCTCTTTCTGGGTCAGATTAGTTCTTCCTTTTGTTTGTATAATATCTACTTTTCCTAGAACTCTATGAATCAATATAAATTCTCTTATATTTAAATAGAAAAAAAAATGTACCTTACAGATTGTTGTTGTTGTTATGTGCCGTTGAGATAGAAAGGTATATAACATAACAAATAGAATTCCTGCATATTTTACTTAATATGACTTTTTTTTTTTTCAGTGCCACACTTTGATTTTCAAAGATAGTTTTATTATGTATTCCTGGTCTATCCAACTCTGAACATTTAAAACAAATCAATACGTTCATGGAAAGACTTATTCAAGTAATTGATTATGGAGTATGTGTGGAATATTTTATTGTTTAGGTAAGTTTTAAGGCCATGATATTTTGAAGATTTTATAAACAGAAATGCCATTGTAAAAAGGACTAGGTAGACTAAGGAGACATGAAACATAGCACACTTGGTCATTTAATATCTGTGGGACTTCTGTATATTATGTGGCCTCTGAGTCTTTGTAGACTCATTTATGATATTTGATTGTCCTAAATTGAGATAATCTCTTGAGGAAATTTCTGATTCTCCAAGCTCTGATTTGATATCCTTAAAGTAGTAAACACTGTAACAAAAATGAGAAGGTTAAAAGCTTATCAGAATTTTGAGAAAAAGCACATGAATGGAATGAATGTTCCAATAAGTATTCATAGATAGACTAGCTTATTGTATTAAGGAAGTTGATTTGTCTGATTGCAAACCATTGTTCTGGAAATTTACTAAACTAGTAGTGGAACAGGTCTGGAGAGCTAGTGCATTAGACTTTTTCATAAATATCTTTAAAATTTTTAAAAATAATATGTAGTTTTTTTTTTTTTTTTCTCCTACACTTGGCCAGGGCACAGAAGTCTGGATAATATAACCCTTTAGTGATCCCTTTGAGCTCTGTGAGTCTGTAAATTATTTAAGGAATAAGAGCAAAAGCCATTATTATTTTTTCATATTAAAAAAGTTGACTTTACTAAGACCTTCACGGTTCCAGATTTACTGGATAAATCCTGCCCTTACACTGTTTATACATCCCTTATTTATATTCAATCTGAAGTGATTTAGGAATGAAATTGTTCTCTCTTAGAATAGTTATCTCTCCACTCTATTAATATGATGGAATAAAATAAGATGTGCATTCCAAACTCTAAATTCAGCATGCAGGGGTAAAATAAAAGTCACTGGAATGTCTTGGAAGATAAAAAGTGTCTTACTTAGAGGAAGAAGATGGGTGGGTATTACAAATCAATGTGACTTTTTAAAAGCATGTTACTTTTCTCTATTGCATGTACAATTGCGTATGAAGTAAAATCAATCACAATAATACATCTCTAGCTCTGGTAGCACAGTGGCTAAAGCACTTGACTGCTACCCAGAAGGCTGGCGGTTCAAACCCACCAGCCACTCCTCGGAAGGAAGGTTGGACAATCCTACTTCCGTAGTGATACTGCCTCGGAAACCCAAGGAGGGGTCGCTATGAGTCGGGGCCGACTCGACGGCACATAACAACAACAACAACAACAAGTTTTTCAAAGAAAGGTCTAGAAATCTACTTCTGAAAAGCAGCCAATGAAAACGTTATGAAGCTCAATTCTCCTCTAACCTACAAGGGTTTGTGGGAGTTGGAACTGACTCAGAGGTAATTGCTTTCATTTATAAATTTTGGGGTCATGTAATCATTCTTGGCTTCTATATAGAAACATTTAACTGTTAAGTAAAAGTAACAGCAGTGAAAAAGATCTCCTTCTGAATACCAATCTCATAGGGTGGGTACATAAATTATTTGTGCATTAGGATTTTTTCATCTGTGAAATAATGGGGTTGATAGAGTAAACTTATACTCAACTTATTATTGAGTTGATTATAATAACAATTACAATTGCATTTTTGGTTTTTGATTTATTTGATTTATTACTTTAATTTTTATTTTTTGAGGTTATGTGAAACTTACTTCAACAACTTTGAATATTAGTTGTATTTTATGCATCAACAAAGAAATAACAATAATGCATTCACATCTCCCATTCTATTTATTTTTGTTGTTGTTTGTTGTGTTTAATATATACGAAAAACCAAACTCACTGCCGTTGAGTCGTATCCGACTCATAGTGACCCCTCCTTGGGTTTCTGAATCTGAATCACATATATATATATGTGTGTGTGTGTGAGATAACTGAATGTAGGGAAAAAAAATTCAGACAAAGATGATTATATGAATGTCCTCTAGAGGGATCCATTTTATTGCTTTAAATCCACAGGCATGAAATTGTCCTAGATTTTTGTTTAATACAGATTAGAATTTGGAATATTTGATTTATATTAGAATTAGGAAACTGTACATTGTCTATTGGATGGGTGAAAAACAAAACAACAAACAAATCATGAAGCATTTTAAACTGCAGTTTTATGATCTAAATGGAAGGCCCATTTTATTAAGGTAAACATCTTTTGATATGGTAAGAAGCTAATGATAGATTTTCATGGAAAATAAGAAATTTATTTTTTATACATAAAATATTTATTTTTAATTTGTGTTTATAAATCCAGTTAAATCTCAGTTTTAGTTTTGTAACAATGTTCCCTGGTAAACTCAGAATGATACTTACTTAATTCCTAAGCTTCCAAACAGATTTAACATGGCAGAAAATTGTGAAATATTGCCTCACATATATTCTTTGCACATCCCTGGTTATAATTCTTTTCATAATTGAAAATAAAACCTTTAAAGACAAAAAGTGATTGAAAATAAAACTAAGGATAGTATTTTTTAGAAGTATTTATCTATAGGTATTTAATTGCATTATTCATATAATCTATGCATGTATTTTGACAGTAAATTTAAAATTTTGGCTTCAATCTTTTTGAAAAATTATTTTAAACCTTTATATTACCATTCTTTTTAGCTGTATTGATAAAATGATCACATATTCTTTTTATTAATGATAATAAAAATGACACTAAAATCTGGAATGTGTTTTGCTCCTTGTGAGTCTAAAAGATATTCTTTGTAGCTTAAAGTAGTGAAATGAAATAAACTTTTCCTTCCATCAGAATGTTGGTGAATTAGTGGAACACAGAACATAAAAATAGTCCAGTGCTCCAAAAATAGGAATCCTGGTATAGCTCTACTCTTTGTTCACATGATCTTGAAAAAATTCCTCTTTGAATTTAATTTCCTCACATTAAAAATATGAAAATTATAACTCATATCTTTCCTACATAACATTTTTGAGTGTCAAATAAGACCTTGTATTTGGAGTAGGTTTATAGTGTATATAGTTTCATAAATACAAGATATAATTAAAAAGCATATGTATTTTTTGATAAAATTCTGGGCTCTAGAGTGATTATTTCAAAGACTTCCTTGATATCTGTTAGCAGAAGAATCCACTGTCCTTCAATACAAAGTCTCCTTGCGATATATTTACATCTATGCCTTTTTTTTTGTTTTTCTACCGATGTTGCCTTTTGCTTCAAAATTACTAATATTTTACAATTTAAAAATGATACTGTTAACCTTCATGAGGCCTCTTTTGGAGTTTTTTGCACTATTTATTAAATTCAGGACCAAGGCATGGTAGCTTTTACAGTTTACGTTGTAGACAGAGTTGCAGCCATTATTGCTAACTTTGATTGAAAGTATTCTGTACAGATTACCCCTTAAAATTATGAAAATAACGACAGAATCAACTTGAAAATAGGAAAAAGAAACTAACAGACATCAAAGATGAATTAGAAATGAAAATGGGTTTTGGAAAAGGCCCATAAAAAATAAAATTCCTTGACAAATATACTAAGAAAATATGTGAAAAGAAAATAAAAATAAAGAATAAAAGTATTAAGCATGAGAAAGTAGATATAGCCCTGGATATGAAAGAGATATAGTAAAATTATAGGTAACTATTGCAACCCAAGGAGGGGTCACTATGAGTCGGGTCCAACTCGACGGCACATAACAACAACAACAGCGTTTTATGAAATATTATAAAAGTAAAAACAAATGCTTCTAAGAAGTGGACAACTTTCTAGTAAACTATAAAGGACACAGAATAACGTTACTGAAAGTAAGAAAGCCTAATATATGTAAATATATTATCAAAGGAACATGTGGTTAAAATACTTGACCGGTAACAGAAAGGTCAGTTGTTCAAACCCACCAGTTGCTCCACAAGACAAAGATTACAGCCTAGAAAACCCTATGGGTCAGATCTACTCTATCCTACTGGCTCACTATGAGCTAGAATCAATTAAATGGCAATGGGGGGTTTTATCATAGAAAGTATTAAAGAATGAAACCTCCTTACACTTTTCCAGTAATTAATTTTTCCACTGAGATGTACTATTTTAGTTTTTAATTTAACATTCTTACTAATTTTTAGATAGCCACAATATTTTCTTACTTTGGCCTCTTATTTCTTCTTGCTCCAATTCACTTACTTATTACTCCCATATTCAATAAATGAAGGCTTAATAAATATTTGTTCAATTAAGTTAAAGGAAAAATTTTAAAATCTTTCTATGGGTTATACACCGTGAATACATTAGGAGCAAATGTAATTATCACTTCTATTTTACAGGAAAAAAAATCATGTTATTTTAAAAATGCAGCATTCTTGGGTCAACATATTACATTTTTGTTTCTCATCATTTCCTCACCTGAAACAAAAACCCTTTTGGAACAAAATGGTAAATTCCATTTTTAAAGTATGAAGTTTCATTCTTTTTATGAAATAGAGTTTATCAATCTAGGTTTTCTATTATTTATTTCCAGATAAAGAGACAAGTGGCTTTTCATCTCTGATAAATACAACATAAACAAGTATGGTCAACCTGCACTTAAAAATAAAAATTAAAAAAATATGTAAATTATATTTCTACATATGTATTTTTATGTGCTATAAAGATGTCCATATATATTATAGAACTAATGGGGTAAAATGATTATAAGTTCCTAGTCACAGGCAAACATCCTGAAGAAATGAGTCACTGGGCTCAGAGACTCAGAGCCATGGTCACAAGGGACATTAAACTTAACTGACGTAACGTGCTACATAAAACATTGTTCTACAGCCTATTGTGGTGAATAGCGACTGTAGTCTTAAAAGCTTAAGAGCAGTCATTTAAGATGCAGCAATTAGTTTCTTCTTGTATGAAGAATGAAGAAAACCAGACACATGGAAGTAATTATTCCAAGGGACTAGTTGTCCATGCGAATCTCAGCCTTCATGACCCTGAGAGCAAAAGAACTAGATGGTGCCTAGCTACCCCTGTCAACCACTCAGAAAGGGATCAAAATAGGAGATCCTGAATAGAGTGGGAGAAAATGTGGGAAAAATTTCAAAATCATAAAAAAATACCAGCCTTATTGGTCTGATGGAGACTGGTGAAACCCCTGAGACTATGGCCCGTAGTCACGTTCAGGCCAGACCCATCAGTTACAAAGTCCTCCTCTATATTTGTTGAATTATGCTTTCATTTCTTTCTCAAAAAGCTTCCTTCCAAATGAGGTCTTCTTGTGATTCTGGGTAGACATGAATTTTGTGGGTAACTTTTCAATTCACTAGCTATTTTTTCAACTTTTCTGTCTGGTTCATGTACTTCCCTTAGTTCTAGTTGATCTTTAAGGTGTTAACTACTTGGCTTGACCTTCTAACTATCTCCAACTAGTCCTTAAATTTCTCCAAATTGAGACCTGCCTCTATTATTTTAAATTTGAGTTAATCTTTAATATGAAGCTTTTGTTCGTTTGTTTGTTTTCCTATTCTGTGACTTCTTCTTTGCCCTATTTACTATATTTAGTACTAAAATTTACACAGATTATTGGTGTTCTGTTTTCCAGTTAGTACTCTGCCACTTCCTACTTTTAGGACTTCATTACACACCTTTCTGAGCCACAGTTTTGTCATCTGTAAAGATAATTATATCTATATCAAGAAGTCTTTCTGAGGACTTAACTGGAAAGGATATTTGAATTATCTGGCAAATAAATGGTCCAAAAAGGTACTCAACAATTGTTGCTTAGTTTCCTTTCTTTTTCATCCTGTTGGCCTCTAACCAGTACAATTTAATTACTGATGCTGGTCTATGACTCTCTATTATACAATTGAATATATGTTTGGTGAAAGAAGGAGCCCTAATGCTTCAGTGGTTTAACTCTCAAGTGCTAACCAAATGCCAGTGATTCAGACCCACCAGCCATTGCATGAGAGAAAGATGTAGCATTCTGCTTCTCAAAACATTACAGCCACGGATAACCTAAAGGCAGTTCTACTCTGTCAAATAGGGTCACAATGAAAAGGATTGGACTCAACAGCAAAATTTATTTTATTTTTTCTTTTGTGTGAAACATACCAGATACAGAAGAAATGAATTATAGCATCAAGCATTCCTTGACCTTTCTAATAGTAGGAACCAGTGAACTCTGGGAGATGCTAGTGGTATTTGTCTGCTCTAGAAAATTTAATAAAGGTTCAAGATTTCTTCATGTTGATATGATTAGTCCTAGCATAAAAATTTCTATTTTAGTAAAATCTTTTAATTAGTGAGCAAAGGAATTCTTCATGATAGGCACTTTACTCTTATTATATTAACTATATCTTGCATATACTTAAAGGATACACTAAATATGGAGAAAATGTCTTCTCCTTAGGAAAACTTTTCCATTTGATTGTTGACTGTTGATAATAAGGTGCTTGAACAAGACATAGAAAACATGTAAATTAAAAAATAATATGAATTGAAAAGTGTCTGTTTTTGAACTACAACTGGAACATTGGACACATTTTGACTTTTATTGGGTAAAACAACCAGCTCATTTTCTGATGAAATATCCCTGCTTACTACTCACCCCTTTATAGTATGTGAGAAATGTAACTGATCATATATCAGTGCCACCTCTCAGCTAGACATCAGGTATGTCAGAATTGTCTCAGAAAATAAAAACCTTTATATCCAGAAATACATGTTGATTTTTTTTTTTCCATTTTATGCTAAAACTTCCCAGTAATTGGCACCAGCCCCTTCATAAGCTTATATTTTGACACTCTGTCAATACCTCATTATCTGGAGCTTGGATGCTCATTTCTTACAGGCTGCACCTTAACCTCACTAACCATCACAGAGCCCCTTAGCTCTGAGGCCTTTCCTTTTAGCAGAAGGAAAGAGCCTCATAGCCTACAGCAAGTCATCACCTGTGCCTTCAGGTTGAAGTAATTAGCCTGGTGCTTTGGGAAACACACTGCTGGAAGGGAAACCAAATAACTGCATCTGAGGAAGGACCTAGTGGAGGAAGTTTGGGTCACAGAGCCTTTGGCAAGTAGACTGTGTACATCAACATTGTTGATATTTTCCATTTTGACTACAACCTTTTTCTTCTTTCTTACCCTTTTAGAAAACAGCTCCTTCAGTCATCAAGGTATGGAGAACACTTGGCCCATTAAATGTTTCAGCTTTAACTTTATAAGCAATTTACATTTTTCACTAAAATAAAACAAAACAACAACCAAAAAAAAAAAAAAAAAAAAAAAACCCTACATATCATGACTGCAGTCACTCATTACTTAACTTCCACAATACATTCTTTGAAATAGGGCATTTTGTGATTTGGACATTATGTAAGCACTATATGTTGATCTAGTGCTGGTTTTTCTTTAAGCATCTTGAACAAGCTTCATGCCTCAGCAGTGATCTTCAACATGCTGAGAGGGATTGACTCTTGTGTTTGCTCCTCAATCCATGTCATTAGCAATTTCTTCATATCTGATATAGGGCCCTCTTGTATTTTTCTTAGGAGCTCTGGTGGCGTAGTGCCTAAGGCATTTGACTACTAACCAGAAAGCTGGTGGTTCAAACCCACCAGCCACTCCTGAGAAGAAAGACTGAGCAATCTACTTCTGTAGAGATACCTCCTCAGAAACCCAAGGAGGGGTTGCTATGAGTCAGGACCAATTCGACAGCAGCGAGATTCTCTGATTGGGATTTCTGAACTCTATTGTAACCTTATGGGATCATACATCCCATATGGTCAGATGCTGTGCAAATGGACATTATGCTGCACATGACTGTATATAGTTTCTTTGTTTTCGAAAAGAGGATTAATTAATGAATAGCATTGTTTTTGAAAACTCAAAACAATCTACCAAGGATTTCTGGTGGCACTATGTGTAAGGCATTTAGCTGTTAACCACACGGTTGGGAAGAAGATGAGGAAATCTACTTCTCTAAAGATTTACAGCCTTGGATGCCAAGTGGGGGTTGCTATGAGTTGAAATAGACTCCATAGCAGTGGGTAAACAATCTACCAGCTTGCTGCTTCTTTTCAAGAGAGTGAGGTGACAGATTGAGTTTTCTAATATCCTTTATTATTCAGACATGTGTTTTATCTAGTTCTTCTCGTAAAAGATATAATTTCCAAATTTCATAAACTTGGAATAATCACTTTTATAAAAACTAGCATAATATTTAAGCATCTCTGATGGTGTAGTGGTTAAAGCATTTGGCTGCTAACCAAAAGCTTGGTTGTTCAAACCCATCAGCTACTATATGGAAGAAAGATGAGGCCATCTCTTTCCATAATGATTTACAGTCTTGGAAACTCAATGGGGGTCTCCATGCATCTGAATCAACTCAATGGCAAGGAGTTTGTTTCTTTTCTGGAGCATAATATTTGCTGTTGTTGTTAGCTGCCATCATGTTGCACCCAACTCATGATGACCTTGGGCCTTAGTAATCCATAGGGTTTTTATAAGCTAATTTTTGGAAGTAGATCACCAGACCTTTCTTCCTAGTCCATATTACTTTGGAAGCTCCACTGGAATTTATTAATCATCATAGCAGTATCTAGCCTCCACTGACAGATCAGTGTTGGCTTCACATGGGCTGTGTTGGTCATGAAAGAAATTCAGCCATGGTATCCTGCCTGAATAGCAAGAATTCTACTAATGAACCACCACTGCCTCACAGTAAGTTATGGAAGTCCACAGATATTGCAATTTTTTAAAGTCAAAATGAGTGTAAATATGAAGTGAACAAAAGGTACAGCATGCCTTGTTACAACCTCAAAAAAGCTAAATTTTCCCCTCAACATAGAGAGTTGGAGGCAGCAAAATTCCTTTAAAATAAATTTGCCATATGCCATGGGTCTGGTTAGCTGTGAATCAATAGAAATAGCATAGTTTATTGCAATTAGCAAGGGCTTTCATAGTTATACATATGTGGT
>NW_006921653.1:12877074-12878002 GCF_000298275.1 Orycteropus afer afer
GTACATTCATGTTTAGCATTTCTCTAAAGTGCCATTCAGCTCATTGTAAACTTATCAATGGCATAAAAATCCATGGACATATTTTTCCCCATACAATGTTGTATACTGAACCTACAGAAATATTTTATGATTTAGAACAAATACCTAGAGAATTAGTTTGTGGTCTATCATGCTATTTTATTATTATTATTTTTAGAAGTCTGGGATTTTTAATTTTTTTTCTGAAATTAGAATGGGTGAAACAAAATAATTTCTCAGTATTGTTACATCAACAAACAGAATCTATCTTATATCATTAAATAAACAATCATTATTCTCTATCAAATTTAGCAGTATTTTCTAATTGATGAGTCAATATTAGTACCACATATCTAAAAATGGCATGCAATACACACAAAAACTGGCACTAAGGGGTCATAGTTTTGTTTCTGTTTTTTAACTTCAGTCTTTGAACTCTAACAGACCTGACTTTGTATACTGGCTGTACAATTAACTACATATATGATCTTGGGCAATTGATTTAATCACTCTAAAGCTCAGATTCTCCCTCTAGATGACAAAGTTGTTAAGTGCATCTATATCTGGGAGATCTAATAATGCTTACGTGATATAATTAAGTAATGTGCCTAACATGGAAAATAGTAAATTTCTAATGGACATTGTGCTTGCTATATATTATTTTTAAGAATAGCACAAATAGACTTATTCCCAAAATAATTTGCCCTTTGGAGGGTCAAATCCTGAAACATTTTCAGCTCCCCATTGTCTTCCTATACATCCCCACCAAATTATCATATTTTTGGGAAAATAATTACATTATTTTCTATTTTTTTTTCTTCTTAATTCAATTCTGTTCATGGTTATTAACTGCTTCCATGTGACTTTTAAATACATTTGTTATTCTTTTTTTGCATGGTTTGGCATTCAG
>NW_006921653.1:12879357-12880058 GCF_000298275.1 Orycteropus afer afer
ATTTTCCAACTACCGGTGATTCTTCTTTGTTTCCAACTTTTGCATTCCAGTCACCAGTGATAATTAACACATCCTGATTGCATGTTTGGTCATATATACATACACATATGCCTATGCCTTCAAGAAGGACAAGTAAATATGACTATTATTCAAATTTATGCATAAAATACTAATGGCAAAGATGAAGACATAGAAAATTTTTTATGAACTTCTGCAGTCTGAAATTGATCAAACATGCTGTCAAGATGCATTGATAATTACTGGCAATTAGAATGCAAAAGTCGAAAACAAAGAAGGTTTGGTAGCTGGAGAATATGGGCTTGGTAAGAGAAACTAGACCAGGATTACAGAATAGAATTTTGTGAGACCAATGACTTCATTTTAAGTACTTTTTTTTTTTTCCAACAACTTTAATAGTGATTGTACACATGAAAGGAGCTCTGGTGGTGTAGTGGCTAAGGCATCTGGCTGATAACCAAAATGTTGGTGGTTCCAGCCCACCAACCATTTCATGGAAGAAAGATGAGGTGGTCTGCCTCTATAAAGATTTACAGCTTTGGAAACCCAATGGTAGTCACTATGAACCAGAATCTACTCAGTGGCAGTAAGTTAGGTTTGTTTCTTTGGTATACATGTGAAAAGGAGCTGTGAGGACACAGTGGTTAAAGCATTCAACTACTAACCCAAAAGTCTACTGTTCA
>NW_006921654.1:0-6525 GCF_000298275.1 Orycteropus afer afer
AAGACAATGAGTCAGAGTTAAACTGAATTCTTATTTTCATGTACTTGCTGAGATTTTAATATATGAATATGTGTTAAGCTTCTCCAGACATGGTTTTCCAAATGTATTTGACTGTGAAACTTTAATTATGTGGAGTGACTTGCACATTTATCATGCTAAGCTATGCAACATACCAATAAAATTGCTGAATATGACAGGAGATATTGCCAATCAAAGGGTTAGTGTTAGAGAACTGTCCTTAGCTTGGTATGGTTCTATTTTGGGTTTTTTTTTTTTTTTTTTTTTGATTGCTTTCGAGATGTCAGCTATTAATTTTATTCCGGGGCTTTATTGTTCACTTTATAAGCCAGTCTATTGTTTGGCTGAAAGGTGATCCCCAGGGGCTTTTTTTGGTCCCAGGCTTGAAGTGTGTTTAAGGGCCATATTCTCAGGGTTCCACCAGTCTCTGTCAGAGCAGTAATCCTGGGATTTTTTTGTTATTATTATCTTGAATTTTTCCCTCCCTGTCTGGGACCTCCTGTTGTCATCCCTTTCGGTGCAGACAACAACGGTAGCTGAGGATCATCTAGTTCTTCCAGTCTCAGCGTTATGTAGGCTGAGGTTCCCATGGTCGACTAGTTCCTTGGAGTAATTGTTGCCATGTATCTTTGATTTTCTTCATTCTTCTTTGCTCCAGATGAGGAGAGACCAATTGTTGCATCTTAGATGGACACTTGCAAGCTTTTAAGATCCACTATTCACCAAAGTAGGAAGTAGAACAAGTTTTTGTGTAATGTGTTAGGCCAATTAGCTTAATGTCCACTGCAACCATGGTCATAAGCCCATGGACCCAGTGACTCACTCTCAGCGTGGTTGGCTGTGGCTAAGAAGTTATCATAATTTTGCCCTATTAGCTCTATTATATATATGGACTTTATTATAGCACATACAAATATGTATGTAGAAATAATGCCTGCCAAACTTATATATGGTCATGAGTCTGTGTGTGTGTGTGTGTATATATATATATATATATATATATATATATATATATATTCACTTTTCCTAGACATACCTGACCATTCAGCCTGTCTACCTATGTACCTACCCATAGATAAATAATTTGTGTTATTACTGATAATGCATTGTTGTGTGTGCAAAAGTGTTTATCTTTGTTGTCTGTACCACTTGAGCACTTCTCTGTGTCTCCCTTTTCCTTAGTGTCATTGTGTTGGTCACTCGCTTTTAGTATATTGACTTTCCCTTCACCCAAATCAATACTTTCATTTGGTTGATTTTATCTTTGTCTTTGTCTTACTAGATGATATACTACTTATTGAAATGTGTTCAAACAGAAGATAGAGTATCTGAGGCCAAATACTGGTTCTGTGGTTAATCATCCAAAACCCCAGGCCAGCTAAGAGGAGACACAGGACTCTGGAATAGGGTTTCCTATTCTCAAAACATGGTCACTCTCGGGTACTGAGCGATTTCTCAGCTGGACACCAAGTGATCAGCACTGGAGGTCTCCATTCTACTCAGGATCTTAAATGGATTGATCAGTGTTAGCATAAGAAACAAATATATCTTAGCTTCAACAATAAACAAGCATCTGTAACAAGCAGCAACTCTCACATTAACTTTTCACTCATTTTATCCTCTCACTTGCCTGCCTTAAAATAAGTACTTGCTATTATTATCTGTGGCTTCACAATTGCTTGACACTGTTTCATTTACAGTACATTCCTTGTTATATGCTTTCATTGTGGTCCTGTCTGAGCCAGTTTCCCCAAGTTGATAACTTGAGACAACTAATCTGCATCTACACTTGCATATCCCATTGCTCACCAATACCCAGTGGTATGTTCAGTGCTTTCCTGCTTTATGAAATATACGTGATCTCTCTCTCTGAGGACCTGTTAGTCTGATGGTGAGACAGCGTGTAAAATTATAGTGTTTGATAAAAGTTGCACAGCATATTGTGGGAACACATCTGTGCACCCCCCCCCAAAACACACACACACAAATGTGAGTGGGCTTCATGAAGGATGATGTATTTATATGTGACTTAGGCCTTGGAGGAGGAATAGAAAGAAGGTCATCATATGGCAACTGGCAATTGAAGGCTATAGAGATAACTGCTAGTACTAAATGCAGCCCATGCAAAGACTGGATGTATTTACTAAGTAACATAGTATTTGATATATCGTATTTTCACCACAATTCAGTTTGAAATATTTTCTAATGCTCCCTTTGATTCTTTATATGACTGACAAGTAGTTTAGTAAATGTCACTTAACTTGTAAATATATGTGGTACTACTGGGTCTCAAGTTTTAATTTTGATGTATAATTGCATTATATTATAGTCAGAGAACATACTATATAGGTATTCACTTTTGTTTTCCTTAATTAACAGGCACATTTTATATTCCAGCCTATGACATACAGACGTGACTATTCTTTATACATATGAAAATAATGTGGACTTTGTAATTGTTGGTATAGGGTTCTATAAATATCAGTTAGGTCAGTAGGCTTGATAGTGTCATTAATATCATGTGCATTCTTCTTATTTTTTTGTCTAGCTGTTTTAGACATTAATTAAACAAGGATGTAAAATGTCCCTGCTGTAATTGCATATGTTTGTGTTTCCTTTTATTTCTATTAGTTCTTGCTTCATGTGTTTCAAAGTTGTTTTGGGGTACATCTCAGTTAGCAAAGCAATGGACAAATTGACTAGTATGATCAAATGCCTTTTCGTCTCTGGTAGTTCTCATTTATCTTGAAGTGTACAGTGGTATACTTTCCCCTCTGCTTATGTCGACTTATTTGTGTTTGTATATTTAAATAACATCCTTTAATGATAATATGTGGTTGAATCTTGCGTTTGTATTTATCCTGACAAACTCTGACATTTAATTAGAGTGCTTGGCCCATTTACGTTCAGTGTAATGTTGACATGATTGGGTTTAAGTCTACCATCTTGCTATTTGTTGTCCATTTCCATTTTTTTTTCTTAGGTTCTTTCTTGTTTATCTAGTTTTTGGGACACTGAATTGTTACTGCATTCTTTTTGTATTTGTGTTTGGTTGCTGTGCTATAACTCTTTGAATTATTATTTTTTTGAGTCTTGTTCTAAGGATCACAATGTACATCTTTATCATTTTGTTCATAGGACTCACCATGCACACATTGTTTTATATGTGAGAACTTCTCAACAGTAATCATTTCATTTGTCAGTACTACTTGGCACTACTATAGTCATGGTTTACATCTACATATACTGTAAAGCAGTATAATATCTGCTTTAAAGAATTGTTTATAATTAAAATAAAAGACAAAAAATTTAGCATTTTATATTTATGCACGTATTTTATAGTTCCATGATGTTTGAATACTTCTTAATTTTTATCCAGTGTAATTTCTTCTTCAGCTTAATGAACTTGTTTTAGAATTCCTTCCAAGTACCAAGGCTGCTTTTATATATTCAAAGAATTACGCTTTCACCCTAATTTTAGAAGGGTTGTATATAGAATTTGGGGTTCATGGTACCCTTTCCTTTTCTTTTTATCTTTCCATCACTATAAAGTGTTATTCTGTTTTCTTCAGGTATGTGTTAGTTTTTCTGATGAGAATTTAGCTTCATACTTGTTATTACCTTATAAGGAATGTGTCTATCATCTCTGGATGCTTTTAACATTTTTTCACCTTTGCTTTGTTTGTTTTTAAACAATTCCTGTACTTTGCTGAGGTGTGGTTATTTTTTTGAAGTCATCCTGGTTACATGTTTTCTGACTTTTGGATCAGAAAGTTTTTTTCTTCTATTTCCTATGAAATTTTTGAAATTTTTCCCTATTGTTTTTTGCAAATATGATTTCTATTATATCTGCCTCACTATTTCTCTCTAAGCCCTTGGTACTCCAATGGAACATATATTATGTCAGTTATAATTTTTGCCACAAGTCAGTAATGCTCTCTTATTTTTTTCTTTCTTTTTCAGTCTTAGATTGTTTGATTTCTATTAATCTGTCTTCAGGTTAATAAGCCTTTCAGTGATTTGAAATCTGATATTAAAAGTGTGTGTTGAATTCTTAATCTCGGATATTTCACTTCAAGAATACCTCTTCTAAATGTTTTAGCAGCATAACTGATATATAATTTTAGAGTATTTTCAGCATCCCAAAATTAACCTTGTAAACTTTAGCTATCATCCTCCAATATCCTATCTAATCACTAATCTACTTTCTCTACATATAAATTTGCCATTCTGAAGAGTTCATATACATGAAACCATATAATATGTGACCTTTTATGATTGGCTTCTTACACCTAGCATAATGTTTCAGGGTTTAACCTCTTGTAGCCTGTTTTAGTATTTCATTCCTTCTTATGACTCAATAAATATTAAATTGTATCAAATTGTATTTATCAATTCATAGTTGATGGCATAGGATGAGTTGAGACACACATAGGACAAGGAATGAAACTCACTCTCATTAAGTTTCCATTTAATTAGGCAGGATAGATAAGAAATTCCTTATTGGGTAGTCTTGAGTGTTGATTGGGAGCTCTGGTGGAGGAGTAAGTACCTAAGGCATTTGACTGCTCACCATGAGGCTGGCAGTTCAAACCCACCAGCCACTCTTTGGAAGGAAGGTTGAGCAACCTATTTCCATAGTGATACCACCTCAGAAACCCAAGGAGGGGTCGCTATTAGTTGAATTGGACTCGAGGGCAGTGAGTTTGGTATTTATTTGTCTGTTTGTTCGTTTATTGAGTGTTGATTCAGTACAAAAGGTTGATGCCACTGCATTTAGGGCTCCTGTTAAAGTGCACATGCAACAACGATGCACATCATGTTAAATAGCCGTGTTCTAGTGTAAGTCAGAGGAACATAACTATAGTTTGCTTTGATATTTTTTCACCTGAGGACAGATGTTTCTGATAAACTGGCATTAGTATTTCTTCTGTTGTCCTTAGGTACCCACGAGTTCATTTCTGCTTATTATTATTACCATCATTAGTGACCTACTTATTGAGTAAAGAAAAAGAAACTACAGCTCTCATTATTCTCTTTATGGGGAATAAACAGGGATATTTTTGGCTATAATGAGAATTTTATTTCCATTTGAAGTAGTTTCATTTTAGAATGTTAATGTAAAAAAATAGGATAATTTGAGATAAATATAGTGGAATTAATTTATTTTACATACCAAGTATAAAATATTTACTTGTTCTTGCAAGTTCTTACTTTTTCTAATGTTGTGGTGGTGGTGGTAGGTGCTGTTGAGTCAGTTCCAACTCAGGGCAACCCTATACACAAAAGAAACACTGCCCAATCATCCTCCATCCTCACAGTCTTTGTCTTGTTTGAGCCCATTGTTGCAACATGGTGTCAATCCATATCACTGAGGCCTTCCTCTTTTTCACTGACCTTTTAATTTGCAAAGTGTGATATCTTTGCTGTGGACTAGTCCTTCCTGGTAACATGAGACATAGTCTCATCATCCTTGCTTTTAAGGTGCATAGTGGCTGTATTTCTGCCAAGACAAATTTGTTCATTTTTCTGGAAATCTGCAGTACATTAAATATTCTTTGCCAACACTATCATTCAGATGCATCATTTCTTCTTCAGTCTTCATTAGTCGTTGGCCAGCTTTTGCATGCACATGAGGTAGATGAAAATATCATGGCTTTGGTCAGGCATCCACAAAGTGACCTTAAAGGGGTCTTTTTGCCACAGATCTGTCCTGTGAATATGCCATTTGATTTCCTGAGTGCTACTTCAGTGGATGCTGATTGTGGATCCAAGTAAAATGAAATCCTTGGCAACTTCAACTTTTCTCCATTTATCATGATGTTACTTACTGGCTTGGTTGTGAGGAGTTTTGTTTTCTTCATTTTCAGGTGAAATCCATACTGAAGACTGTAGTCTTTGACCTTCACCAATAAGTGTTTCAATTCTGTGGCTTTCAGCAAAGAAAGTTGTGTCATCTGCATATTGCAGGTTGTCAATTAGTCTTCCTCCAATCCTGATGCCTTGTTTTTCTTCATGTAGTCCAGCTGCTTGGATTATTTGCTCAATATAAAGAGTGAATAAGTATGGTAAAAGGATACAACCCTGACACACGTTTCCTGATTTTAAACTACACAGTATCCCCCATGTTCGGTTTCATTGACTGCCCTTTGGTCTATGTACAGGTTCCACGTGAGCACAATTAAGTATTCTAGCTATTTTTCACACTGTTATTTATAATTTATTGTGATCCACACAGTCGAATGCCTTTGTATAGTCGATAAAACACAGATAAACATATTTCTTGTATTCTCTGCTTTGGGGCAAGCTCCACCTAGCATCAGTAATGATACCCCTCATTCCATATCCTGTTCTGAATCGGATTTGAATTTCTGGCAGTTCTCTGTTGATGTACTACTGCAAACTTTTTGAATTATCTTAAATGGAATTTTGCTTGTGTGTGTTGTTAATTATATTATCTAAGAATTCCCACATTCTGTTATATTTCCTATCTTTTAAATAGACATA
>NW_006921654.1:38133-44406 GCF_000298275.1 Orycteropus afer afer
CTATACAGGCAGCCAACAAACATATGAGATATTGCTCATGATCATTAATCATTAGAGAGATGCAAATCAAAACAACGATGAGATATCATATCACCCCAACAATAATAGCAAAGTTCAACAGGACACAAAATAACAAATGCTGGCAAGGTTGCAGAGACATTGGAACTCTCATGCACTGCTGATGGCACTGTAAAATGGTACAACTATTGTGGCAAACAGCATGATGTTTCCTTAAAAAACTGAGAACAGTAATACCATTTGACTCAGCAATTCCATTACTAGGAATACGTCCTAAAGAGGTGAGAGGCAAGACATGAACAGACACATGCACACCCATGTTCATCACAGCACAACAAAAAGATAGAAACAACCTAGATGCCCATCAACAGATGAATGGATAACCAAACTATGGTACGTTCACACAATGGAATGCTATGCTACATTGAAGAACAATGAAGGATACGTGAATCATCTCACAACATGCATGAATCTGGAGGACATTATGCTGAGTGAAATAAGTCAATTGCAGAAGGACAAATTTTGTATGAGCCCATTGTAAAAAGACAAGGAAGGGTTTGCTTAAGTAAGGGAACTCACTTTGTAGGTTACCAGGGAGGGGAGGGAAGGAGAGGGAGTAATTTTGGGTGAGTTGGGGACCACACGCTAAGGTTGGTAAGTGTAGGGATGTTATGGAATGAGTCTGTGGCCAGTATGATAACATTGGGAAAAGGGAGGACATCGAATTATGCACAGAAGATATAGAAGACAGAGGCTAATACCAGTATATCCACAATACTGCATTACCATTAACACCAAATACCAGGCTACAGATAAACACAAGCAACTGAGAAGATCAGATGGGGGTCAGTGAACAAGATTATATTCTGGACAAAAGATAGATTCATCTGAGACTAAGCTTGCACAGATAACAGTGATACAAAATACCTGCAATCATTACAAAAACAACAGAAGACAGACATAGAGCAATCCCTCACAGACAGCCAGATACTGTGGAAGAGAGATTGAATGGATCTACCAACTCAGGACCATAATGTGGGGGACACCAGACTCAGTTGGCACAACAAAATACATAAAAATCTTGTTCCACAACCTACTGTGGTGAGTAGCGACTGGGGTCTTAAAAGCTTTCAAGCAGCCATTGAAGATGCAGCTAATGGTCTTCTATTGTCAGAAGCAAAGAAGAGTATGAAAAACCAAGGGCATTTGGAAACAATCAGCCCTAGGACATGAAGGACTTTGAGGCCAGAAGAACTAGATGGTGCCCTGCTACCAATGCCAACCACTCGGGAAGGGATCTAAACTGGAGATCCTGGATAGAGTGGGAGGAAAAATGTGGAACAATATCCAAAAACACAGTAATGACCAGAATTACTGGTCAGATGGAGTCTTGTGGGATCCTCAAGGCTGTGGCCCTGGAAAACATGTAGGGCCTGGCATAAAACACTCCGAAGGCCTGGCTTTCAGCCCAATAATAAATAAGATGTACACTCAGACCACTCAGCCCAGGGTGATACACCCACATACTCTACGGAGATCCTTGGAGCAATCAGCTACATTCATACAGAGGAAAAGCAGGACACAGGGGAGTGCATTACTATGAAGGACATGGGGAGTAAGGGGGGATGTTACTGGGAAGAGAGAGGAGGAGAGTGGGTTAGGCTTGGGGTTAGTAATTGGGGACTGAAACCAAATGTACATGAAATGTTGAATGTAAACAAATTATACTCTATAAATTTGTAACCTTAAGCACAATTTTAGAAAAATTATATTCAGCAAAAAAAAAAAAAGAATAAAATTTCTAAAAATAGTACAAATTATTGGTTCTCTGAGGGTGGGGTCCATAAGTCTGTGTGTTATCCAGCTCTCTAATTGTTTCTGATTCCTTCAGTTGGAGAGCCACAAATGCATGTTTGCAGGTGGAGCAGTGTCAGATCTTCCTCATCAAGGGTTCTTTACACATACGGTTTTCAGTAGAGCTTCAGTAGGCTGACATGGACTTGGAAGAATGGCCTGATAATCTACTTATGAAAACTAACCAACCAAAATGTATGGATTACAACAGAATAATGTCTGATGCGGTGCTGGGAGAGGAACCCCTGTTGACTGGAAGGCACTCCAGATACACACTGGCTATAGCAATGAACTCAAGCATGCCAACAACAATGAGGTTGGTACGGGACCAGGCAATGCTTCCTCCATGGGTTGCTGTGAGATGGAGCTGACCCAATGGTAACTAACAAAAACAAACAAACAATTAAAGTAATCCTTCAGAAAATATGACAACAAGAAAAAACTGGGAGGTAGCTGTTGGGGACCCAATTCTAAAGTGCTCTTAGGAATGCACCTAAACTCTTTAGGTTTCAAAACTCTCCTATTAAATATGCCTCTCACATTAAAAGAGTAAATAGGGATAAGATAGTGGTACTATACTCAATATTAACATGGAATGTTTAATCGGGAATCAACAAGGAAACAAACCTGAGTTGTTACTATAGTGCGGATGTTAAATGGGGGTTGGGAGATCAGGGTTAGAAAGTAGGGCTGGGTAGGCAGATGTTAAAAGATGCCGCACAGAAAGTGTATGACACCCATAATTT
Source organism: Orycteropus afer afer (assembly GCF_000298275.1). NCBI lineage: Eukaryota > Metazoa > Chordata > Mammalia > Tubulidentata > Orycteropodidae > Orycteropus > Orycteropus afer. The sequence goes on from NW_006921654.1 coordinate 40,752, forward strand.
TTCTTGTTGTGACTGAATAAGGGCTTCATTCTTCTGCCTGAAAAACACTCAAGGTATGACTTTGCCCTGCAATAGTACAACACATATTGTGGATCAAGCCAGAATCAAGAAAAAGCTATTAAATTATAGAGAGAATTTTTATCCTAAATGAATAGCTAGAGCAAAGCATTTTGCTAAATTAATTGAAGAAGCAAACATCCACAGAAATCAGTGAATGGAATGCTACATTGAAAAGGAGCATTTATAAATTGCAGTAACAAAGGCTAAGGATAAATTTCTAATGGTAATCATCTTTTTTTTAAAATGGCCAATAAAAACACAGATGGTATGGGGAAAGAAGGTCATGGTCACAAACAGACAACAGCACTGCATGCTCAAGGTAATTTAGACCACACTGCACACCATTCATGGCCACGTAATCCAAAAATTACATTAGTATTTTAGTGAGGAGGAATTGAGCCTTAATAATGTAATAAATAGACAATAGTAAAAATGTGCTGTTTATAGTTATGCAATGTTAAGGGCATTAGTGAACTCTATCTCATTCCCATTCTGATGTGTAAGTTACATCTTCATAAATTTACAATTTTATACTCGTTATAATGCCCTGAATTAAAGAAATCCTTCGGAAAATATAGGTACTATAAGTTATAGAAGCACATGAGACTGTGTAATTGTTGTTAGGTGCCTTAAAGTCAGTTCCAACACATAGTGAAACACATATGCACAACATAATGAAACACTGCCCAGACCTGTGCCGTCCTCATAATTGTTGCTATGATTGAGTCCACTGTATCAGTTCATCTCCTTGAGAGCTCTCCTCATTTTCACTGACCATCTACTTTACCAAGTATGATGTCCTCCATGCATGATCCCTCCTGGTAACATCTACTGAGTGCCTCAGGAGAAATCTTATCATTCTGCTTGTACTTCTTTCAAGATAGATTTGTTTGTTCTTGTGGAAGTCCATGGTATATGCAATATTCTTTGCCAGCGCCATAATTCAAAGGCATCAATTCTACTTCAGTCTTCCTTCTTCATTTTCCAGCTTTCACCTGTATATGAGGTAAAGGAAAATACTATGGCAAAAGTCAGGTACAGCATCATCCTCAAAGTGACATCTTTGCTTTTTTATCACTTTAAAGAGGTGTTGTAGTGCCTAGGACATTTGACTGCTAACCAGAAGATTGGTGTTTCAAACCCAGAGCCACTCTGCAGAAGGAAGACTGGACTGACAGTCCACTTCTGTAAAGATTCACCACCTCGGAAACCCAAAGGGGGTCACTATGAGTCGGAATCTACTCGATGGCAGTGAGTTTGGGTTTGGTTTTGGTTTTTGCAACAAAACTGTTCAATGTTATACATCATTTGATTTCTTGACTGCCACTTCAATGGGTGATTATAGATTCAAGTAAAACTAAGTCCTGAACAACTTCAATTCTTTCTCCATTTGTCAAGATGTTGCATATTGGTCCTCTTGTGAGGATTTTGCTGCCTTTGGGTTGAGGTGTAATACATAGTGAAAGCTGTAGTCTTTGATCTCTATCAATAATTGCATCAAATCCTCTTCACTTTCAACAAGCAAGGCTGTGTCATCTGTATACCACAGAGGTTGTTAATGAATCTTCCTCCAATTCTGATGTTGTGTTCTTCTTCACATAGTCCAGCTACTTGGATTATCTGCTCTTCATACAGATTGAATAAGTATGGGAAAAAGATACAATCCTGATGCACATCAATCCTGATTTTAAGCCACACAGTATCCCTTTGTTCTGTTCAAATGACTGCCTCTTTGTCCACAATCAGGTTTTCATGGACACAATTAAGTGTTCTTGAATTCCCATTCTTTGCAATGTTGTCCATAATTTCTTATGATCCACACAGTCAAATGCTTTTCCATAGTCAATGAAACAAAGGAAAACATCTTTCTAGTATTCTTTGGTTTTAGTCAAGATCCATCTATCATCAGGAATGACATCCCTCATTCCATCCACATCCTCTTCTCAATCTAGTTTGAATTACTGGTAACTCCCTGTCAATATGTTGCTGCAACTGTTTATTATTATTATTATTATTATTATTAAATTTCAGAAAAATTTTACTTGTGTGTGATATTAATGATATATTATTTGATAATTTCCACATTCTGTTGGATCACCTGTCTTTGGAATGGGTACAAATATGGATCTCCTTCTATTTGTTTTCTATCTAGTGGTCTTCTACATTTCTTGGCATAAACAAGTAAGCCCTTCCAGCATTACATACATTTGTTGAAATATCTCAATTTGTATTCTGTTAATTCCTGGGGTTTTTGTTTGTTTGTTTGTTCACCAATGCCTTCAGTGAAGCTTAGACATCCTCCACTGTTATCAATTATTGATTATGTGCTACTGTCTGATGGCTGAACATTGACCAGTTCTTTTTGGTACAGTGACTCTGTGTATCCCTTCTATCTTCTTTTGATGCTTCCTATACCATTTAATATTTTGACCATAGAATCATTCGATATCATAACTCGAGGCTTGAATTCTTTATTCAATCCTTCAACTTGAGAAATGTCAAGTGTGTTCTTCCTTTTGGCTTTCTTACTCCATGTCTTTGCACATATCATTACAATACTTTGTCCTCTCAAGCTGTCCTTTGAAATCTTCTGTTCACCTCTGTTACTTCATCATTTATTCCATTTGTTTTGCTACTCTACATTCCAAGGAAAGTTTAAGACTTTCTTCTGGTATCTATTTTGTCTTTTCTTTCTTTCTTTCCTGTCTTTTTAATGACTTTTTTCTTTCATGTTTGATATGCTTTATGTCATCCCATAATTCATCTGATATTCAGTCATTAGTGTTCAATGTGTCAAATCTGTTCTTTAGATGGTTTCTAAACTCAGTTTGGATATATCAAAATTGAAATTTGTCTCTCATACATTTGTTTTAATTTTTTTCAGTTTCTACTAAAACTTGCATATGAGCAATTGATGGTCTGTTCTGCATTCAGCCACTGGACTTATTCTCACTGATGATATTGAGCTTCTCCATCATCTCTTTCCCCAGATGTAGTTAATATGATTCCTGTGTATTCCATCTAGCAAAGTCCACATGTAGAGTAACTCATTATGTTGTTGAAAAAAGGTATTTGTGATGAATAAGTCACTGGTCTTGCAAAATTCTGTCATGCAATCTCTGGTGTCATTTCTATCACTAAGGCCATGTTTTCCAACTTTTGATCCTTCTTATTTGTTTCTAACTTTCGCATTCACATCACCAGTAAGTATCTATGCATTTTGATTGCATGTTTGGTCAATATCAGACTGTGGAATTGGGGGAAAATCTTCAATTGCTTCACCTTTGGCATCAGTGGTTGGAGTATGAATTTGACTAATAGTCATATGAACTGTAATTCCTTGTAGATATATGGATATTATCTTATCACTGACAGCATTTTATTTCAAGATAGATCATGAAATATACTTTTTGCCATGAATGACTTCATTTTCCTTAAATTTGTCATTACTGCATATGACATAAACTATATGATTGTCTGATTCAAAATGGCCAATACCAGTCCATTTCAGCTCACTAATGTATAAAATGGGAGCTCTGGTAGCATAGTGCCTAAAGTACTTGACTGCTAACCAGAAGGCTGTCGATTCAAACCC
>NW_006921654.1:44796-47416 GCF_000298275.1 Orycteropus afer afer
TTTTCTTAATCTCTTTTAGTCTGGAAGCTCTACTGAAATCAGCCTACCATGGGTGTAGTATAGCTTCCAGTATCACAGCAGCAAAGAAGCCTCCATTGTATGGCAAACTGATAGACTAGTGGTGGACATGTGAATACTAAGTAAAAAATCAGGTGCCCAGAAGGGATAAGCAAGGAGGAACACAGCCCTTCCACCTCCAGCATAATGTTGCTTCAATGAGGATTATTTCTGGTTGGGTTAGCCACATGTGTAGAAACACTTAATATTTTAAAACAGCACACAAAAATAAATTATTAAAATTATTAAAATGGCATGAAAGGCTAGCTAGCACAGAGAGTGAAGGGAATGATTTTGTGGTCTTCCATAACTTATGTAATGGATAAATGTTCTTCTAATTGTTTTAGTTAGAAAGATAGTTTAGCTCTGATATTCTTGGTAACTAGCAGGAAAACAAATCCTCAGACACCATGATTCTGGATGTATTTTGTGTCTGACCACACTAATCTGTCAAGGACAATCAGTTTGGCCACTGAAGAGAATCAGAGCATGTCTAAGAAAGATTCAAAATATATTTATATTTCAGAGCTTATATCTGTCAAATGGAATATTCTTTATAGTCAATCCATTGTTGCTCTGACTCAAACTCTTTCTGCAGTGGAACAAAAGTACCATAATTTCAAAAATGGCATTTTAAGTGAAGCTATTTATTTATACTTTACACTATATTATTGTGTTTGGAAATAAAGAACCATGCAATATAAAATAGAATGCAATATACTTCTGGTTAAAAAATGCATTGAATACAGAAATAATATTTGATAGGTAGAAAGGCATGAGATTCTGAATTGTAAAAATATGTGTACTACACAGGAGCAAGTTGTAGTGGAAAAAAAGCATATATTTTCACAACATTCTCAAGGTCACAACTGAGTCCTGTGTAGGTCCCTGTCCTACCTACACTATGGCATTGGGAAACCCTCATTGTTAAATGAGAAGACTGGATCCACATAACTTTTTATTCAACTCCTCCAGATTTGAGTCTATGAAGTTCATTGTTGAAATGACATGTGCATGTATATGTGTGTGTTAGGAGATCTGGTAGCATAGTGCCTAAGGCACTTGACTGCTAACCAGAAGGCTGGTGGTTCAAACCCACCAGCCACTCCTCAGAAGGAAGGTTGGGCAACCTACTTCCATAGTGATACTGCCTCGGAAATCCAAGGAGGGGTTGTTATGAATCGCGTCCAACTCGATAGCATATAACAACAACAACAATGTGTGTGTTAAAATGTACTTGTTTTTCTTACCAGAAATTTTTCAAGGAGTGGAAAAAGAGGTTCTCATTCCTTTTTTTTTTCTGTTAATTTGTTTTAATATATTAACATATTAGCATGAAACACATGAAACTTAGATATTACAATATCTGAAGAGGTCAAATAAAAGCTCTATGTAAGAGGATGTGAAAATATTTAAGTTATGCCACAAAGGATGTTGCATTATCACAAGTTTTTAACTGTCTCTAGGATCAAAGGGATAACTGGAAAAATGGATGTACATTATTACATGTTCACTGTGTAGAAATCTATATAGCAAACTGAGAATGTAGGCTCTGGATTCAGACTTCTTGGATACAGTCCCAGATTTGCCACTTACAACATGTATGTTCCACCACTTGTCTATCAGTTTGTTGGGCTGTGGTGGCTTATGTGTCACTGGAAGCAATGCCACTGGCACTTCAAATCCCAGTGGTGTCAACTATGGAGGACAGATTTCAGTGGAGAATCCAGACTGGGATAAAGAAGGAACAAGGATGTGGGCACTTCTCAAAAAATGTGTCACTGAAAATGTTATGAATAGCAGGGAAACATTATCTGATATAGTGTCAGACAATGAGCCCCTCAACTTGGAAGGCACTCAAAATATGACTGGAGAAGACCTTCTTCCTCAAAGTACAGTTAACCTTAATGATATAGATGGAGTAAAGCTTTTGGGACCTTCATTTGCTTATGCCGCATGACTCAAAATGGGAAGAAACACGTACAAGCATCCACTGATAGTTGAAACTTGGAATGTATGGATTATGAATCTAGGAAAATTGGAAGTTGTAAAAAGTGAAATAGAATGCATAAAGATCAATATCTTAGGCATTAGTGAGATGAAATGGACTGATATTGACCATTCTGAATAGAACAGTCATATGTTCTACCACACCAAGCACGATAAAGAGGAATGGACACATTCATTGTCAAAAAGAAAATTTTAGAATCTATGCTGAAGTACAGTACCGTATGTGTTAGAATAATATCCATATGCCTATAAGGAAGACCAGTTAATACGACTAAAACTCAAAACTAACCAACTGTGTTAGAATAATATCCATATGCCTATAAGGAAGACCAGTTAATACGACTAAAACTCAAAACTAACCAACCACTAAAGCAAAAGATGAAGAAATTGAAGATTTTCACTAACTGCTGCAGTCTGAAATAGTCCAAATATGTGATCAAGATGTGTTGATAATTACTGGTGCTTGGAATGCAACACTTGGAATTGAAAAAGCTTCAGTAGTTGGAAAATATGGCCAAGGTGATAGAAGTGATGCCAGAGATCACATGATAGA
>NW_006921654.1:48016-58906 GCF_000298275.1 Orycteropus afer afer
GGTAAAATATTGAGTGATCCAGGAAGCTTGAAGGAAAGATGGAAGGAATACACATAGTCACTCCCCAAAATGAATTTGTCAATGTTTAACCATTTCAGGAGGAGGCATATGATCAAGAACTGAAGGTACTGAAGGAAAAAGTCCAAGCTGTACTGAAGGAATTGGTGAAAAAAGGCTCCAGGAACTGATGGAATACCAATTGAGATGTTTCAACAAACAGATGCAGTGCTTGGGATACTCTCTTATTTATGCCAAGTAAGTTGGAAAACAACTACCTGGCCAACTAACTGGAAGAGATTCATTTGTTGTTGTTAAGTGCTGTGGAATCGGACACAACTCATAGCAACCCCTCCTTGGGTTTCCTAGGCAGTATCACTGTGGAAGTAGATTGCCCAGCCTTCCTTCCGAGGAGTGGCTCGTGGGTTTGAACCACTCACCTTCTGGTTAGCAGTCAAATGCCTTAGGCACTACACTAGCAGAGCTTCTCAAAGATCCATGTTTGTGCTCATTCCAAAGAAAGGTGATCCAACAGAATGTGGAAATTATTGAACAATATCATCACACTCAAGTAAAATTATATGAAGATAATTTCAAAATGGTTGCAACAGTACATCAACAGGGAACTCCAGAAATTGAAGCCAGATTCAGAAGAGGAAGTAGAATGATGATGTCATTGCTGATGTCAGATGGGACTTGGTTAAAAACAAAGACTACCAGAAAAATTTGTACCTGTGTTTTATTGACTATCCAAAGGCATTTGACTATGTAAAACACAACAAATTGTAACATTTTTAAAAAATGGGAATTCCAGAATACTTAATTATGTTCCTGAGGAACCTGTACATGGAACAAGAGGCAGTCATTCAAACAGAACAAGGGGATACTACATAGCTTAAAATCAGGTAATTGTGTACCAGGGTTATATTCTTTCACCATACTTATTCAATGTATATGCTGAGCAAATAATCCAGTTTGACTGTATGAAGAAGAACAGAGCATCTGAATTGGAGAAAGGCTCAAGAACTTGTTATATGCAGATGATACAACCTCACTTGCTGAAAGTGAAGAAGACTTGAAGCACTAACTGAAGAAGACCAAAGACTACAGCCTTCAGTATGAATTACAACTCAACATGAAGAAAACAAAAATCCTCACAACACAACCAATCCGCAACATCATGATAAATGGAGAAAACATTGAAGTTGTCAAGGATTTCATTTTACTTGGATTCACAATCAACACCCTCAATGAAGCAGCTGTCAAGAATCAAACAATGAATTGCATTGGGCAAATCTGCTGCAAAAGACCTCTTTAGAGTATTTAAGAGCAAAGATGTCACATTGAAGACTATGGTGCACCTGACCCAAGCCATGGTATTTTCTATTGCCTCATATGCATGTTAGATCTGGAAATGAATAAGGGAAGATCACAGAAGAATTGGTGCATTTGAACGGTGGTGTTGGTGAAGAATATTGAATCTGCCATGGACTGCTAGAAGAAGGAACAAATCTGTCCTGGAGGAATGACAGCCAGGATGCTACCTAGAACCTTTAATGAGCAGACTTTGTCTCTCATACTTTGGTAATGTGTCAGAAGGGACCAGTGCCTGGACTGGGATATCACAATAGGTAGAGGTTCCGTGAAAAAAGGGAAAACTCTCAATTAGATGGATTGTCACAGTAGCTGTAATGATGGGCTCAAGCAAGGCAAGGATTCTGAGGGTAGTGCAAGACTGGATAGTGTTTTGTTTTGTGGTATATATATAGGGTCACTATGATGTAAGGAGCTCTAGTGATACCACCTCGGAAACCCAAGAAGAGGTCGCTATGAGTCGGGTCTGACTGGACGGCACATAACAACAACAACAGTGGCATAGTGCCTAATGCATTTGACTGCTAACCAGAAGGCTGGTGATTCAAACCCACCAGCCAATCCTTGGAAGGAAGATTGAGCAATCTACTTCCATAGAGATACCACCTCAGAAACCCAAGGAGGGGTCACTGTAAGTCAGAATGACTTGATTGCAGGGAGCTTTTTTTTTTTTTACAGTTAACTTTAGATAGTGAAGAAGATGGCAAGAAATAATGATGCAAACATATTAGTAACATCAGTAATAGTTCTTCTCACACTACTCTTTCCACTTGTACAATTATTACTACTACTTTTTAAGAGAACGGTAGCTAAATGTTTTGTTCATATGTATTCAATCTACCTCTATCATTGTTAACACTTACTTAAAAGTCAGGCTGGACAATAAATAGGTCTTTTCTCTTCCCATTTGATTTGACTGAATTTCAGCATGAAGTTAAAAAAAAAAAAAAAATCCACATATTAGTTCCAAATTTAACAGGTAGCAGCTAAGAACTGATACACAAACTAAAACAATTTCCTTCATGTAGTGCAGGCCTTAAAAGTTGAAAAAAGTGTCTTTGTGGGTCAGATGGCATATTCATTTTCTGCTCACTTGAAACTCACAAGTCGGTCTAAAGAGAAGTATTAGATACAACTGGGAGAGGCACATCTTTTACCAAGAAACATCTTCTTTTGGTGTCTAATACTACAATGATGGAAAGATCAGTTAATATTCTTGAAATGGAAAAGTTGAAATTTCCCATTTAGAAATAAAGCCAAATAAAGCACCAGTGGCAAATTTTGTATTATTGTACGTAATGGAGGGCATTGCCTACCAAACTGCAGAGCAGAGAGACACTTAAGGCCTGGATTTCTGTTCCAGCTTAATGTACAATTAGTTTATGATGTTTAGGTGGCAACTAAGGTTACATGCATACATATACCCACATGCACACACACGCACACACATATATCTGAAGTATGGAGACAGCCCAGTATAACAGATTTTCACATGATAAGCCTAATTTAAATAGGAAAATAACTGTTCATTTTCTCTCCCCACTTCCTCTGCAAATATATTTTCTGTAAAAAGGAACCAACACTTGAGCATCTCCTATATATCAAGCAAAATTGTAGTCGTTTTACTTATAAAATTTTACTTGCAAAGTTTTAAATGAATAGGTGAAGAAAGTGCCTTTATAGTTGATGTCCTTAATGTGTGTCTATGTGGATATAATGAGCAGTAATCAATATGACTGGAGACACTTTCTGGAATATAATAGCTTTACTTGTTTAAGATGGTATACAAAGCACTAATCATTAATCCCCTGGGGAGGCAGCCTAGAAGCATAACTTAATAGCATAGGTATTTGTCATTCTGACTAGTTGAGACAGAAATAGGGAAACCCTCACCCTCACCCCTCCAACCCTTTTTCTTTGTCCTAAAGAATACCACATAAAGAGTACATAAGTAACTAATAATTCTTTACAATTTTAACACCCCTGCTTCTGTTAGGGAGTTCTGGTGCTACAGTGGTTAAAGCATTTGACTGCTAACCAAAAGGTCGGTGGTTCAAACCCACCACCTGCTCCATGGGAGAAAGTTGAGGCTATCTGCTTCCATTATGATTTACACACTTAGTACCCCTGTGGGGCAGTTCTGCTATGTGCTGTAGGGTTGCTATGAGTCAGACTCGACTCAATGGCAGTGGGTTTTTTTTTTTTTTTTTGGCCTTTTTTAGCAGGACACAGGAACTGTGTCAGATACACAATCATTGCCAGTTCTATAACATATTAGTTGCATAGACAAAGTATAATTAATTAAATTTTATGTGCCCTAGGTTTTTTCATCCATGAGCATGTGTGAAATGACCTCAGAGAATATTTGGGAAAATTCAGCAAATAATGAGAAAGTTTTAGCCATACCTCTGGCGGCTTTGTAGCTAAGGCGTTTGACTGCTAACCGGAAGGCTGGCAGTTCAAACCCACCAGCCACTCCTTGGAAGGAAGATTGGGCAATCTACTTCCATAGTGATACCACCTCGGAAACCCAAGGAGGGGTCGCTATGAGTCAGATCCTACCTGACGACAGTGAGATTTTTTTTTTTTTTTTAGTTTATATTTCATATATTTCAAAACTATTTCCAGACAAAAAGAGTTCTAAATCCACCAAAATGGTGTACATTTGCTCCTTCATCCCTCTTGCAACTAAAATACCAAGGGAATAACACAACACACAAACACAAAAAGTCTCAAAGTGGAAAGAAAGTGGGCTGCTAAAGGAGCGTGGAACATGAAGAGTTGCAAGCCAGTGAGGACCCTGGGCTTCCTTATTGCCTCCTGTCACTGCACTCAGGGAGCTGCGGAACCTCCAGCTCTGAGCCACTGGTAGGTGCACAAAAGAAAAATGCTCCAATAAAACCCGTTTCATCTAGCCAAAGTGTTGGAAAAAGGGTGGCACGCCTACTCTTAAAGAATGCCTAATGGAGGTTTTTTTAAACAGAAGGGAAGTACAAAAGAACAAGTTTTGGGGGCTTTGGAAAGAAAACAACATTATAGTAGATAAAAATAGGGATAAATATAATATCCTTTTAATAATTTTCTCACATCATCTTTGGAGGTTGAAGAAAAATTGTAACACCATTTGAAGTGGTGCTCAATGTGTATAGAGGGAATGCTTAAAGCAATTTTCTTAAAAAAAAAAAAAAAGCAGGGCAAAAAATGACCTAAACAGAAGTCTGGTTTCTACACTTCTCAGTGATATTATTATTGTTAGTGAGTCTGTTTTAACTGATAGTGACCTCATGTATAACAGAACAGAACACTGCCAGTCCAACACCATACTCAGAATCATCACTGTTCGAACTCATTGTGGTAGCCACTATTTCAGTCCATCCTGTTTTTTTGTTGACCCTCAACTTTAAGCATGATGTCCTTCTCTGGCAAGTGGTCCCCACTGATAACATGACCAAAGTATGTGAGACTAAACCTCACCATCCTCACTCTAAGGAGCATCCTAGCTTTACTTATTCCCAAATGATTTGTTTATTCTTCTAGTAGTCCATGATATATTCAATATTCTTTGCCAACATCATAATTCAAAGGCAAAATTTCTTCTTTGGCCCTCCTTCTTCATTGTCTAGCTTTTGTATGAATGTAAGGCAGTTAAAAATACCATGGCTAAAGGTAAGTGCACCATCGTCTTCAAAATTACATCTTTTCTTTTTGACACTTAAAGAGATCTGCAACAGATTTGCCTAGTTCAATACGTCATTTGATTTCTTCACTGCAACCTCCATGAGCGTTGATTTTGGATCAAAGGAAAATGAAATGCTTGATAACTTCAATCTTTTCTCCCTTCATCATGATGTTACTTATTGATCCAGTTGTGAGAATTTTGTTTTCTTTATGTTAAGTTACAAGCCATGTTGGAAACTATAGTCTTTGATCTTCATCAGTAAGTGCTTAAAGACCTCATTACTTTCACCAAGCAAGTCTATTTGATTCCTGCATATTACATCTGGCAAGACCCATGTAGATAGTTAATATTTATGTTATTGAAAGAAGCATTTCCAGTGCATAAGTCATTGGTCTTGCAAAATTTTATCATGTGATCTTCGGCGTCCTTTCTATTACTAAAGCCATATTTTCCAGCTAATGATCTTTTCCTTTCTTTTGCATTGTAATCAATTAATCATTGATAATTATCAATGACACTTGATTGCATGTTTGATCAATTTCAAACTGAAGGAGTTGGTAAAAATCTTCAATTTCTTCACCTTTGGCATTAGTGATTGCTGTGTAAATTTGAATAATAGTCACATGATCTGTTCTTCCTGGTCATATTTTCCCATTACTGAGACCATTTTATTTCAGTATAGATCTTGATATGTTCTTTGTGTCAGTGAATGTGACCGTATTCCTCTTCAATTTGTCATTCCTGGCCTAGTAGACTATATAGTTGTCCTTTTCAAAGCAGCCTTTCCCAGGGAATTTCAGCTCACTAGTGCCAGGAATATTGATCTCCATGCATTCCATTTCCTTTTGTATTTCTTCCACATTTCCTAGATTCATACTTCGTACATTCTACATTCCATTTATGAATGAACATTTGCAGCTGTTTCTTCTCATTTTGACTCATGTCACATTAGTAAATGAAGGTCCCCCAAATTTTACTTCACCTATGTCATTGTGATTGACTCTACTTTGAGTAGGCATCTGTTCCACAGTTGTGTTTTGAGTACCTTCTAACCTGAGAGGCTCATCTTCTGGCAATATATCAGGTAATGTCCTGCTGCTATTTGTAAGGTGTTCATTCATCATTTTGTTTGTTTGTTTGTTTGTTTGTTTGTTTTTGTTTTTGCGGTAGGAGCCAGGTCCTCCTTCGTCTGTCTTAGTCTTGAAGCTCTGCTGAAACCTTTTCAACGTGGGTGACCCAGCTGGTATTTAAAATACTAATAGAATAAATTCCAGCATCATGGCAACACGTAAGCCATCACAGTACAACAAACTGATGAACGAGTGCTGGGAAACTGTTGATATACACCAACATTTGGATGAATATTTAGAAAGTCATAATGAGTTAAAAAAAAAAAAACCCTAATTCCAAAGGGTTCCATTCTTTGTGGCTTAATTTACACACACACATACACACGCACATACATACATATATTTAATTTTCATTAATGACAAACATATAGAAATAGCAAAGAGTTTAGTGGTTTTCAGGAATGGAAGTCAAGGCATAAAGGAAAGTGGATTCATCTATTAAAGGGCAACAGAAGAAATCTTTTAGTGATGGAAATGATTTCTATTTTGACTGGATCAATGTCAGCACCATTGTTTGTGATATTGTGGTATAGTTTTGCAAGAAGTTGCCTTTGGGCAAAACTGGGTAAATATATAGGTTTTCTCTGTACCATTTCTGACAATTGCATGTGAATTTATGAATATGTTATTGTATCGTTAATAGAAAAAAATATTAAAAGAAAAAAGTCTGTAAGAAACACAAAATTGGCAATTCTATGCAAGTTAGTACTTGATTCAATGGCTAGAGGCCTTTGCAGAAATAGCAGTAGTTAATAAAAATATGTTAAAGGATCTATGACCAAAATGACATGGTATCCAGACAGATATCTCTCTTTTGAGTAACTTTTTAGCTATGACAGAATTAATATATCAAAATGTCTGTTTTTGTTGTTGCTGTTTTATTTAATGCTAAGAATCAGTTTGACATAACCTTGACGCTTAATGGGCAAATAAGATGTAGGTTGGTTTCGGCAAGAGGTTTCTCAATAGAAAATTTGGTTCTGATAAAACAAAAGTCTCAAATTACCATTTACATTAATCTCTGAGTTATTGGTCCTGTGATGACTTGTTCTAACTTGGCTAAGTTCATAGGCTCAACCTTGACTTTAAAATACATTCATTTGATCCTCTTTAACACACTTGGGATCACCATGAATCACAATAACTCAGTGACCACTGATTTGGTTCTTTTTTTAATCTCCCCTGTGCTTCCGCCACATTTGCTATTATGACGAATGCTCTGGCCCCTACTTACTGTGACATTTCCATCTGACACCACTCCACTCTGCTCTCTTTAAATGCCAGAAATACTGGGCATTAATATATTCATTGAAGGTAAAATCTCCCCAGTGTTTGCTACCTTGGGATGCTTTATTTCACCTCTTCCCTCATAGTTAATTCCTTTGCACCCTCTTACTATGAACATTCCTGGCAGAGTTTGAATTTGTAGTTTGTGATGCATATTTATGTGTGTATATGTAAATTGTTTAAAGTCTATGCTCTCTACTAGATTATAAACTCCATGAGGGCATGAAACATGGTTTTCATATTCTTTTCATCAGTCACTATAGACCATACGTTACATTTGCTCAACAAATTATTTTTTCAGCCCCAATTTCCACACTGTTTCTGCCACACAATCTTTGTATTATATGTATCCTAAGGCCTGATTCATTTATTACTCTCCCTTCCTCACCAGCCCCTGAACTGCTCAAAGGTACAGATGTCAAAATCAATTTTTTAACTCCTAATAAAAGCCAAGACTATGGCAGGAGCTTAATAATTATTATTCAAAAAATAAGTGGATGATTGGTTAAATAAATGCATGAATTCTCTCCACTAGAAAGCATTTCAAAATGTTTGTCTTTTAGGTTAAAGAGTAATACTTAAAATTCAGTTTGGAGATTTTTAAGGAAAGCTTTCAGTACACTTAGCCCATTGTTGTTAAGTCTATTCTGACTCACAGTGACTCTATAACACAGAGAACAACTTCCCTATAGTGTTTCCAAGGCTGTAATCTATATGGAAGCAGATTGCAAAATCGTTCTCCAGTAGAGTGGCTGGTGGGTTCAAACTGCCAACATTTCAGTTATCAGTTGAGTGCTTTAACCACTATGTCAGCAAGTCTTCTTTTTAATACCCTGAGGGAATATTGATATTTGATTAACAGCTCCTGAAAATGAACATAAATAAGGAAATGCATCATTCTACCCTCCTTCTATGATGAATAAAGTGCAATCTTATTTTTGTATAATTAGTTTAATAACATTTATGATGGAAATATAAATTAGTATAATAACATTAAAACAAATATAGAAGCTTAGAAAGAGAAAAAAAAAAGAATAAAGTCAGAAATAATACTACCACCTTCTCATCTCCACTGTTGTTAGTATTTTGTTACTGTTTTTAAAAAATATAAAAATTTGACATAGCTAGCAGCACATTTCGTCACCTACCACAGCATGTTTCTATAATCTCTTTAGATACTACTAAAAACAATCCCAATGGATAGTTTTTAATCACACATTGTTTAAACTACATATATGAACAATATAATTTATTTTCAAAAGAACAGACAAATCACAACACCACTAATAGTAGAATTAAAAACAGACAAAAAAAGCACTGCCATAAGGTCATTTCTGACTCACAGTGACCCTAGAGGACAGCATATAACTGTCCCACAGGGTGTCCAAGGCTGTAAATCATTACAATAGCAGACTACATCATCTTTCTCCAATGACTCAGCTGGTGGGCTTGAACTGTTGACCTTTTGATTAGCAGCTGAATGCTTTAACAACTACCAAAAAAACAAACCAACTACCATCGAGGTGATTCCGACTCATAGCAACATCCCTTGGGTTTCCAAGGCAGTAAGTCTTTATGGAAGTAGATTGCCCCATCTTTCTTCTTCAGAGCAGCTGGTGGGTTTAAACTGACAACCTTCTGGTTAGTAGTCAAATGCCATAAGCACTATGCCACCAGAGCTTAAAAAATGGTGTACATCATGAATGAGTATGGTTGCATAATTCAGGAGTTACCAGGTTAGGCCCATGGACACACGGACACATGAGATGCTATGAAAATTTTGTGTTTTTTGAAATGTCATTATTTTTAAAAGAGGCCTAATTTTATGAGGAATTTTGGAATTTTATTAGGCATTTTAAAGGACCTTTGTTAATTTGCCAGAATAATCACTCACTGTATCGAGATATAGACCCATATTACTGTCAGTGATAAACATTAATTGGTAATAACTAAGGCAAACAATATGGCATGTGTTGTCTTTAGTACTATTAGTTGGTTGTATTTAAGGAAAATAAGGATTGCAAGGTACCTTTCAGCCATTTCCAGGGCTTGAAAGTTGAGCGTTTGTCTGAGTCTTTCATTTGTAATATAATTCAAAGTGGTTCAGCCTCTTTTTGACAGCATTTGAACTGAAATTTTAAGCAACCATAATGCTTCCATTCTCAAATTTCAATGCTGCTTGGGTCTTTGAGCACCAAACCAAGGCAGACGGCCTGAAGACGTGTGAGAAGCCATATGCCACCATTTCTGCATAATCAAATCTGAACAGATTGTAATAGTGTCCAACAATTTAATTTGCTGCTCTCAGTCATTTAGCCAAAACTTCAAGCAGGTCTAGAGACCTAAATATATTTCACCAGTGAAATACTGAAGACTAAAAATAATGTTTCCAAAAGAAGTCCATTCATTTTGAAATGTTAGGAACTTTGCACATTATGAATTCTGGAGAAGGTTAATCATTTTAAGACCACAATTTGCATGAATGTTTTTTAATAGTCCATTTAATCCCAGTAATCTGTTTGGGCATTTAGAAAATAAAAGTGTAGCAAAAAACCTAGTTCCATTTAGAGAACAGCCACTGTTTATATGAAGTGATAATTATAGTCTCTGGTGGTCGTGGTAGGGAGGTGGAGTATGTTAGCAAAGGTGGTATTTACACATTATTCACCTTGACTTCCGTAGTTTTATGTCACTCATTCATTCATTCAGCTGTCAGTTTCTTTTTTAAAATCCCCAAGCCCCATTCCCAATCACTCATGTATATCTTCAATAAATAAGAAAAAAATAAATAATAAGAAAAACTTAAAATTAGTGTACTTATGGCTACTTACTTCTTTTTTCTTATTTTCTTTCCTTTTGCCAGATTTCTTTTTCTTTTCTCATTACTTCTTCCATTCATCCAAATTCCTCCCTGTCTCAATTTTTTTCTAAAATATTACTATGGACTAAACACTGTGCTAGGTGCTGTGAATATAAGAATGAGTGAGGCACAATCCCTGAACTCGAGAAATTTACTTTCTTTTGGGTTTACAGGTTTATAAAATCACATCCACTCCATACTGTGATGAGTGCTGTAACAGATTCATTGTCAAGATATAGCAGTTCAGAGTTCACCAGATATTATAGAAAAATGTTTAAGGTCATACAGACCCAGGTTTAGTACTTCATACCTGTGGAAGGTTACATCACCTTTCACTCTTCACGTCTAATGGGGATGTTATGAGCAATCAGTGACTGGGCATGCTGAGCTTGGAGTTATGAGCCTCTACCTTTTTATACAGGAAGACCTTTCATCAAAAAACACTTCACTTAGCCTTCTGATCTCTCTGTTATGAATACTTTCTTGGTTAGTCCTGAAAATAACACTAGCTAATGTAGTGGAAATAATTTATATGTTGATATGGCCAATTTTTTTTTTTTTTT
>NW_006921654.1:59018-90604 GCF_000298275.1 Orycteropus afer afer
AATAAAAAGCAAAACAAAAAAGTAAACTAGATGCCAAATATGGATAATGATTCTGAAGCACAGGGGATGAATTTAAAGCATGATTAGATGTGTGCTGGTCATCAGGTCATCCTAACTGGTATAAAACTAAAACCAAACCCACTGCCATCAGTTGATTCCAACTCATAGCAACCCTATAGGACAGAGTGGAACTGCCTCATAGGATATCCAAGGCTGTAAATCTTTAAGGAATCAGACTACCACATCTTTCTCCCACAGAGGGGCAGATGGCTTTGAACTGCCAAATTTTTGGTGAGCCACCAAGCACTCTAACCGTTGTGCCACCAGGGCTCCTTCACTATAGTTTATACATGGTTATTACTAGGTAAAGGCTCCATAGAGGTAGGAGCCAAATATAGTTTTTGCTTACTTAGCAACCCCAGTGCCCAAGCCAGTACCTGAAATAAAGTTGTTTCTTAAAAAGTATGTTGAACACCTAAATAAGTCGATGAATAGATGAACAGGTAGATAGGTGGATAAGTGTATACATAAAATATTTTATTGGTCAAAATAGCCTTGAATATATGTATTCATTAACTAGAAAACAACCCCTGTTTTTTTCTATACAGATATGAATACATCTTCATCAAAGCAACCTGAGTTATCTATCATTCTGGGTGTCCTGAAAATAAATCTTTTAAAAAAGGATCTTTAAGAGATTTCTGCAGTCCTAGGACTCTTCCGCCAACTATATCTTCTTATTAATTTGCATGACACATCATTGGCAGATGCATACAGGTTTTCTCTTCTGTGCTACATTTGGAATAGCAGAGAGCCTCCAACCTTCAGTCAGTGATCCTTTATCCTCTTTGTACCATATCCTCAGTGCAGAGGAAGAAAAGAGCTTGGCTTCTTTCTGTGTCCTTAGGGAATCTTCTGAGGCTACTTTGCCCTGAGCAGTCTTACCCAAGCATGACACGCATCTTATTTCCTGAGAGAATGTTACACACAGAGAATAAATAACCTGCAGAAATGTAGGAGAAATTAATTTTAGCATCTTTTTAGGAGTGGTACCTTTCTTTTATCAACTGATTAATAGAAGTCTATATAAGCACATCATATCTACCATACAGTCACAGGGAAGATAAACAAGTTCTTTATTTTATATATGTGTGTGTGTGTGTGTGTGTAGTAAAAGTGTGTTTCACATCACAGCAGAAATGTTCGTGACCCTTTAAAAACTAAGCTTATTGAGAAGAATATTATAAGATCATATATATTTTGTGAATCCTGAGCTTTTTTTGGGAGTGGGTCCAATGGAGCTTTGAATCATGGAAATCATGGAGCAGATTTTGGTTGATGATCAGAAGTTGGATCTTTAGTTTACACATCTGTCGTCACAATATGTGCATGAGTGTATTCTGTGGTTGCATCCATCCCAACCCTGGGACATCTTTATAATAGTGTGGTTAAGCCTATGAGATGTTGATTCTTTGCCCCCCTCCTTTTGCTCATTAAATCAAGTAATGTTTATTAATGCCTAATATATGCTGAGCACTATGTTAGTTAATTGATATATTGTACTTAATAAAACAAATATGACCTCTGACCTCATAGAATATAGTTTCTAATGGAGAAAGAAAGTCAATGTATAGGGCAACCAGTAATCATGCAATTAGTGAGCAATAAATACTACGGAGTTAATCAACAGAATACTCTGATGGAGATTAATTAGAGAAATCTACTGGGATAGGTTTATTTTGAAAGACCAGAGAAGGGAGCAATAATAAATAAATGCAAATTTATAGGAGAAGGAGGAAGGGAGCTATGAGCATGGAATTCCAAGATGAAAAGAGCACATTCACAAAGTTTCTCAAACAAACAAACAAAAAAAAATTGCTATTTTGAAAATCAAAAGGGACATTGTAGAACAAGAACTTAGTGAAGGAGAGAGAGGATGTCTCAAAATTAAGTTGGAGACTTTCAAGACTATACATGAAGTTATTGGCCTGATAAAGGGTTTTGAGTTACTTTTTGTTCAGTAGAAAGATTTTGAGGTTATTTGTATTTAAAGCAGGGCAACGGCATGATCATGACCAGAAGGCTGTCATTCAAACAGAACAAGGGGACACTGAATGGTTTAAAATCAGGAAGGGAGTGGGTCAGGGTTGTATCCTTTCACCATAATTATTCAATCTATATGCTGAGCAAATAATCTGAGAAGCTGGACTATGTGAAGAAGAACATGGCATCAGGATTGGAGGGAAAACAATTAACACCCTGCGATATGCTGATAACACAACTTTGCTTGCTGAAAGTGAGAATGACTTGAAGCACTTATTGATGAAGATTGACGAATACAGTCTGCTGTATGGATTACATATCAATATAAAGAAAACAAAAATTCTCACAACTGGACTTATAAGCAGCATCACAATAAATGGAGAAAAGATTGAAGTTGTCAAAGAGTTCACATTGCTTGGTTCTCCAATCGATGCCAATGGAAGCAGCAGTCAGGACATCAGACGATGTATAGCACTGGACAAGTCAGCTGCAAGGGACCTCTTTCAAGTGCTGAGGAGCAGAGATGTCTCCTTGAAGACTAAGTTGCACCTGACACAAGCCATGATATTTTCAGTAGCCTCATATGCATGTGAGCGCTGGACAATAAATAAGGAAGACCAAAGAAGAATTGATGCTTTTGAGATGTGGTGCTTCAGGTGTGGTGCTTTCAGAATGCTGAAAGTACCATGGACTGCTAAAAGCACTAACAAATCTGTTCTGGAGGAAGTGGAGCTGGAATGCTCCTTGGAAGAGAGAATAGCCAGACTTTGTCATACCTACTTTGGTCATGTTGTCAGAGGGAACCAGTCCCTGGAGAAGGATGTCATGCTTGGTAAGGTAGAGGGTCAACAAGGGAAGGGAAGGCCCTCAAAGAGATGGATTGACACAGTGGCTATGCCTATGGAGTCAAGTATAGCTGAGATCACAGAGCTGGTGCGGGCCAGGGTGGTGTTTCATTCTGCTGTGCATAGGGTCGCTATGAGTTGGAGACTACTCGACGCCACATAACAACAACAACAACAACAACAACAATGGCATTATCTAGTTTATATTTTAAATATGATTCTGACTCCTTTGTAGAAACAGACTTAAAACTGGCAAAGAGCATAGGCAATAAAAAAATAGAAACATAAAGGATTAGATGTGTACCACAGATTTCAAAGTCAAGAAAAGAGACCTAGGGGACCAGGTTTGCTGGTCCAATGGAGCCAGGTGTAACCACTGAGACTATGGCCCCTAGTTGCCCTTCAGGTCTGGAATTGAACCCACAACTGTGGTTTCCAGCCAAACAAAGTACAGGCATGTGAGTTAAACATTTACCTCAAGTAGACACACGCCCTGGAGAGAACAATCATGGGAGAAGGAAGGGCTGCTTATGCACAGGGAGATAGCTCAGGGTGCAGAAGAGTATGAAGGGATGGACACTGGGAGGAGGTAACTATGGGGAGGAAGTGGGAGGGGAGCTGCTGCATTGCAAATTTTGGTCAATGGCATGAGACAAAGTATATGTGAACTGCTGTATGAAAAGTGAATTTACTCTGTAAATCTTCACCCAAATCCTAATAAAAAAAAAAAAAGGAAAAGAGACCTAGAGGCATTAGGAGCCAACTGCTCTGAAGTGCTGTCATTGGAACAGTTTAGATGACATGGGGACACTGAGGTGAAAATTTAATAAGATATTGAACACCCAGAGCTTTCATATTCTTGTTGATGTTCTCCTGCCTACATTGGGTTGATATCAAGACATTTCCCATCCTTATGTGATCAAAGAAATCTCTTAAATTTCTGCATTCCTAAAAGGGTCTCAATCTAGTCATTTATAAGGCACAGCTCCTGATAGAAGAAACCCAACATTGAAGAGTCTTTTTGTACCCATGATCCTTTGATGTTTTATTTTTATAGGAGATAAGACAGTAATTTTTCGACTGACCTATAGAAAAATTCCTAAGCCTAGATATGATCCTGGATTATAGCAAATTTATAAAGCTGGCAGAAAGTATATATAAAGGTGATTTCCTTGACCTTACTTTATATATCACTTTCTATTAAAAAATAATAATAAAAAAACACCTTTTTAAAAAGAAAAGAAATCACAATCTAAGGAAATAATTTATGTGTTTCCCCAAACAATATTTTCTGCATGATAAATGCTAATAACTTACTGTATATGTACCAGGTCTGTAGTATTATTCATTCTGTAAGGAATTGTAGATTTACTACTTAACTGAATATGATTGTGACAGACAACCTGAATAAAGTTCTAAATGTCATCTAATCTTGTTAGGTTTCCGCTGTCTTATATAAAGAATCAAGGCTATCTTGTGAATTTAAAAATATACAATAATTATATATAATTATTATATATATAATTAGTTCTATTTTCTGAATAAAACAATTAAAACTCGTTCTCCCTTAGTATCTTATTCTTCCCAAAGAAGTACATTTACAGTATCTCAAATTTTACTTAGCTTCAATTTTCTATAAGAAAATTTTGATAAGAACTACAGGCTTGTTCTTGGTTTCTGTTTTACAATGTATTTTGGAATGCAGGTTTTCTCATCTGTAAAATCTTGATCCAGAAGATTGTTGGAAAAATCAAAGGGGTGGGATAAGAATATGCTCTATATTTGCCAAAGATCTAAAGAATACCGGATTTTTCTTTTTCAAACTAGCAAACTTTCATTTATCCTCTAATACATGCCACACTTTGGATGTATAGAGATACAAAATACAGCATCTGTCTTCAAACAGTTGATATCCAGTAGGAAACACTGATGAGTAAATGACAATGACATTGCAGGGAGGTAACTTCAAGAGTTAAGCTATTGCTAAAATTGTCATCCTATGAGATTGAGAACATGAATTTTACTTTCTTTAGTTTCCAAATTAAAAAATGACTTTTCTGGAATCTATCCCAGACTAATTACTTCCTTAGCAAGTCTCCAGCATCTCTAATGACAGTTCCTATATAATTGGACAAAACACTGGTGCAAGGACTCTCTCCAGCCCCATAAAGCTGATAGCAGTTCCAAAGTCATTTTCTGTAAGCTGATCAATACAGATTACACGCCACCATCCACCCTGAATTTATTCCTGTAATATGTCTTAGCTTAGAGTATAACCATGGTTAATTGCTAATCCATATTCATTGAACATCACAAATGAGGACACAGTCAGGAGATACTTCATGTACCTTCTCATCTACTGTGAAAAGTTATGGGTGCAAATTTTCATTTTTTTAATTTATATTTGCTTGACTTCTCTGCACTTTTTAACCCCTCCCTCTCCTCAAAAAAAAAAAAAAAAAAAGTCAGTACTTCAGATCACGGAATTTGCATGACGATGTTTAGTGAGTAATGCCTTCATTAAAAATAAGAACAAAACTTGAATTTACTTCATATAGCAAAGGAATTGATTTAATTGGAGTATTTGAGTTAAATGTATCTTTTTAGTTGTGAAAAGAGTTGTATTTCCAAAGGCATCAACTCTAATACTGAAACTGTAATTATTTGGAAGTTTCAAGAATTCTAGCTGAAAGATTTCTAAATTCATGGGAAGGATGAGTTGTAAGCTAAATCTTCCATTTAAGCTCCTGAATATTTCTAGATCAGCTTTGTTCTTTTACCCTAAAACTGCATGGTAGAATAGATACTAAAATTATATGGCTGAGGTAAGTTTGAAAGGCACTTATGATTCAGACAACCAAAAACCAAAACCAAACTCACTGCCACTGAGTCAGATCCGACTCATAGCAACCCCTCCTTGGGTTTTGGAGGTGGTATCACTATGGAAGTAGATTGCCCAACCTTCCTTCTGAGGTGTGGCTGGTGGGTTTGAACCACCAGCCTTCTGGTTAGCATTCAAATGCCTTAGGCACTATACCACCAGAGCTCCCATGATTCAGACTAGTGGCTATTTCTTGGAGTTTTCCATTTATTAAAAATATACCATCATTTTGTAACTTTTTTGGTTGTTCTTCATTATATGTGAGTAAAAATCGAACAATATAACCAACATCTTGTGTTACTAGCATCCACCATTTATATAAAATGTCATTCAAGAGATAGCAATTTTTTGTAAAGGAATTTCAAAAGAGGATGAAAAAGAGTATTTTATATATGTGTGTGTGTGTGTGTGTGTGTGTGTGTTATAAAAGTAACCTTTGCCATTGAATAAATTCCAACTCTTAGTGATGCTATATGGCAGAGTAAAACAGCCCCATAGGCTTTCCAAGGCTATGACATTTACAGAAGCAGACTACAGCATCTTTCTGTCATGGAGTGGCTGGTGAGTTTGAACCACTGATCTTTTGGTTAGTAGCTAAGCACTTTAACCACTGCACTACTCCTTTATAAAAGTAAAACTCACTGCCATCAAGTCAATTCTGACTCATAGAGACCCTCACTGGGTGCCCAAGGTGGTAAAATCTTTATGGAATAGATTGCCCCATCTTCTTCAGAGCAGCTGGTGGGTTTGAACCACCCACCTTCTGGTTAGCAATCAAATGCCATAGGCAACACGCCACCAGTGCTCCTTCTATAAAAGTAAAAAAAAAAAAAAAAAAAAAAACTCACTGCCATCAAGTCCATTCGACTCATAGCGACCCCTCCTTGGGTTTCCAAGGCAGTATCTCTACAGAAGTAGATTGCCCAATCTTCCTTCCAAGGAGTGGCTGGTGAGTTTGAACTGCCAGCCTTCTGGTTAGCAGCCAAATGCCTTAGGCACTACATCACCAGAGAAAGTCTACCCTGAATTCCAATTTTTAGTTTAAAATATTTTGTTTGAGAATAGTTCACTCTAGATGGCTCTTGGTGAGCATTAGACATGGAGGGAAAGAGGGAGTGACTAATACTACTTATGTAACAATTGCATCTTGTGCTTAACATTATCGTCAATATTGCCATGGATTGACATGCTTAAGATAATCATTGTTTTAATTATATTTTCATTATGAAATATATAACCTTCTTAAACTTTCCTATACTTGCTAACACTTTAGTTTTAAAATATCAAGATGGCAATGATTTGCGTGTCTGGTTCTGTACAAAGCAGGTACATCAGAAAACTCATTTAATTCTCAAGAAATGAAATTGGGTCCCTATTTCAGGTATCAAGAAAAACTGAGCTTACAGACATTAATTAATATGTCCATAGTTACACAGAATCTAGCAAAGCCCAAATTCAAATTCAGTTTTGTCTGAGCGTTTTAAATATTTTGCTGTATTGATGTGATTTCCATTTTTTGGTAGGTAATACTGAAGTAACATCTCTTCCTTCTTTTGAACTAATTTGTATTCAATATATCCTCCCTAGTATACATTTGTCATTTGATATGAAATGCACTATAACTCTCAATCTCAATTTATATACTGATTTCCACATAAGTTGCATTAATCTATAAAGTAATTATGCACACCATCTAGTTTCTCTACTTCAAATGAGGCTTCACTAGATAATTTCATTAATATTTAGTTTATTTAGATAATTTCATTAATATTTAGTTTTTTATCCTGTTCTTGAATATATTTATTATTTTCTCTTGAAACACTCAGGATAATAAGCTACTCCATATTGAATATATTGCACCTTCCTGGTTCTCGCCTTATCAAATACAATCGCTCATGTGTCTTTAACGCCTCACAATCTTTTACTGATCCACACTAAGTTCTCAAAATTTCTCAATGCAAACTTCTCGATGTCCTTGATTAATAAAAATGCCATGCCTATATCTTCCTTCAATTGTCCATTACCCTGATGGGCTGGTTCATCAGTTTAAGGAAAGAATATGAAATTTTAAAAAAAAGTTGGAAACTATATGAAAACAGTTTTCCTGACCTTGTGTAAACATCACCAATTCTTTGATCCTCTCATTGCCTCTATAAAATTGCAAGTGGCTAGATTTAAGAACAGAAAACCCATAAAAACACTTGGACTTTTCGCTTTTGCTGTTACATCTATTCTCTCCTAACCACAAATTCAATTACAATCTTTTTGAAGTCACATAATAGACTAGAAACTCCTTTAAAATCATAACATTCTTTTGATTGTCTCTTGCACAAGATCTAAACTTCTTCTCATGACTCTCCAGATTGTTGGGTTTACAAATAAGAAAACTGAGGTACAAGACGATCATTGGAAGTGGCTCGCACTGTTCAGTTGCAGATCACGTATCTAGAGGTGGCTCCATCTAACTGTAAAGCTAGCGTTCTTCCTTGCTATCGTCTACAGCCTATCTAGGTTCATCTTTTCAAAAACCTGTCTTTCTACATCCCAGCAAAAAATGATGGCACACATAGAATTGTTTAACTGGGAAAGAAAATGCAATTGAGGAATTATTTATAGAATTGTTCTGGATATGAAAAGAAACAAGAGATGATGCGACACATAACACTACCAATATTTGGAAGTTGTTCCCACTCCTAGATTAGGTGGGACAAAGGAATGATTATGTTACCTAAAGCTTGGTGAAAAGAAAAACTGCCCACTTCTATCCATTCCCATATCCATGGCAAAGCAAAAAAGAAGCCATGGGAATAATTCTTAATCTCTCTCTCTCTTTTACTAGCCTTTCATTTCCTACTGGATACCCAACAGACGATATAGGGTATGTAAATCCATGAGATGCTATTCTTGGAAATTACAGAGCTGAATAGGAAAGAGAAGAACAGAAAATAGAATCTGGAAGGATAGGAGGTGGCAAATGAAAAATAAGTAGCTCAGAAGCCTTTCCTTGTACACCCAGGGATGCTAGGTATCCCTTCCAGGAGCTGTGTTTGCACCCTGTCTTTTATTTCTCTGTGTAAATTTTTATAATAGTATGTAATGTTTTTTCTTTTTAATTCTCTTAATCTCCACCATAGCATGTGAGATCTCCAACAGAATGGACCTATCAATTTTATTTTGTTTTTTTGCAGTTGTATCACTAATGATTACAGTAATGCATACACCCAAAAAATACAAACTGCCATCCAGTCGATTCAAACTCATAGTGATCCTGTAAGACAGAATAAAACTGTCAGATAGGGTTATCAAGGCTGTAAATCTTTACAGAAGCACACTACTTTGTCTTTCTCCCATGGTGCTATTGGTTGGTTTGAGCAGCTGACCTTTTGGTTAGCAGTTCAATGCTTTAATCACTATGCAATCAGGTCACCTAAGATAGCATGTAGGGTTTGCCAAACAATGTCCACTAAACAGATGAATGAAAAGGAATAAATGTAAACAGAGGACCTTTTCAAACTTCCACACTCATATAAAGAACTAAATTATTTATTCCAGAATGGCAAATATTTATTGTTGTTGCTGCCATTGTGGTTATAATTGTCGTTGTGGATTTGTGTGTGTCTGTGAGTGTAGGGGTATAAAATGCATGTAGTGAAGTGTACAGATGTTAAGTAAACAGTTTTTTGAATGTTTACGTATGCATACACTTGTGCATGTGAGAAGTGGCTTAATTCCCAGTGATAATGTTTTAAATCAAGGCAAGATGAGCTTTAGTCGCTCATTAAAAGTGGAAAATCTAAAATTTCTATGTAGAAGGGGCCTAAGGTTGCCAATGTGTATATAAGAGAACTTTCCTGGAGGCTTCACTTGCATGCACTTGGATTGCTTCTTTGTTTTGTGGGTTTAGGGAAATGACACTGATGTTGCTGCCTTACTTGTATATCTCCAGGATGAATCATCCATATTATAGGTCATATGAGAGGAAACCTCTTGACATTATGCTGGGACACTAATGAGTGACTAAAGCTCTTCTAAACTACCCATTGACCTCTATCCCTAAGGATAGAGGCACATTCAGTGAATTATTGGCAATGATTATGTATATTTGTCAAATTAATTAATTAGCTTGTAGTTTGGTGCCAATCAACTCAAGCATTTAGTTTAGGTAACTTTACAAGATTTCTTCCTTAATCTCATTCACAGTTCGTTGGCCTTGTTACTTATATGTCACTTTTGGATCTACCAGTATTTGTTGTTGTTGTCATGTGCCATGAAGTCAGACCCAACTCACAGTCACCCCTCCTTGGGTTTCTGAGGCAGTATCACTATGGAAGTAGATTGCCCAACCTTCCTTCCGAGGAGTGGCTGGTGGGTTTGAACCGCCAGCCTTCTGGCTAGCAGTCAAGTGCCCTAGGCACTATGCTACCAGAGCTCCCAACCCAGTATTTACACCTATATAATGTTATAGATGCTTTGCTGCTTGGCCTAATCTCAGTTTTCCTTATGACTAAAACAGAGAAAAAAGAAAGACAGAGAGAATCAACCACAATGGGTTTGGTGACAGTAATATTGGATCCTATTTATAAAGCAAATAACCTTATGGCTGGAACCCATCATGAGCATGACAAATAACAGGATTGTCTTCCAAATCATTTGTAAACTCTGAAAAAAAAAAAAAGAAAGAAAGATTAAAAGCAAGGGTGCATGTTTTCCATTACACAGTGAAGCACCTCTTTAATGCAATTATCCTCTTTCTTCTTTGGTTTCAGGCAACCATAAAATACCATACCTAATCCCAGTCCCTTTCTAAACCAAGTTCAAAAACAAATACCAAAATCCCTTAGTCTGTGACACTTTGAAGAATTGATGAGCTCAATTCTTGGAAGAAAGGAAGGAAGCCAGCAGATCTGGGAGAAGTCCATTTGATGACTTCAGTGAACTGGTTGTGTTCTGATTAAAGAATAGTGCTTAGAACTTCATATTGTCAACACAAGGGAAATTAGCATGTCCATATTTGAATTTAGTGCATCATTTGGCATGCAGTGCAATACCATAAATATGCTAGTACATGCCTACATAACAATTTGTGGCATGAATCACATGTAATATTTTCTCTGAGTTGGTCATAAAACACATTTGGAAACCAAAATTAACCAGATGACATTTTATTATACAGTTGGGCTGATGTAATGTAAAATTTAATTACATAATATTTCATACACAGCTGTGACAAAACACATATGAGGTGCCAAGATTCACCAGCTAAGCCAAAACGGAGATCTTTTGGGGAGATGATCCAAGTGGATCATAAGGAAGAGCATCTTCCAAGGCTGGCTCTCCTCTCGATAAAGGAGAATTTATTTATATGGCCCAAGTCTCTTTTGTTAAATACGCAAATGCCACTTTCACCAAGTATCTCTGAGGAAGAGATATGCTCTAGAAGGCCTTTTAAAATTAAGCAAGACAATTAAGCAGTAAACAAAAGAGTTCATCTGAATCACCTTGAAAAACATGCATGTGCTTGGTGAGCTCTTCCTACTTTAATCCCCCTTGTGTTTACAAAACCTTCAGATTTTTGCATCTAATTGCCAGCAAACATCAGACAACAAAATGTCCTCATCAAACTAAACAAGATTTGGATTCTTTTTGTGTCCTCATTGTCTCTGTCTAAAGAATTCTACCTGAACTGTGCTCAATGAAAAGTCATTTTATACCGAGATTCAGAGATACTTCATTGGAATAAAGTGAATGAACTACCAATACCATCAATTCAAAAGTATTTATGGCATGTTACTGTTTACCCATCACTGTGAAAGGACATGTAGAGATATGTGAGAATTTTTTTAAGGTGTGTATTTTCAGTACGTCCTATATGAAGTTATGTTGTATGTGGGAGACACCCTCATGGGCTGCAGAAGAGCTCTAACCATATTTCTCTCATGAGTCTCTTAAGTTTAGTTCTGATGGAGCAAGGAAGATTCAAAGGGCACGAAACTCCAAATCTACATTTTAAAACAAGAATTTAACATGGTCCCTCCTAAAGTGGGTCCTTATTTTCTCTCACTCAACAGCCCCCTCTAGCACTAGGGGTTCTTACTAGCTCTTGTTTGTTGTTATTATGTGCCTTTGAGTCGCCCCGACTCATAGCGACCCCTCCTTGGGTTGCCAAGGCAGTATCACTACGGAAATAGATTGCCCAACCTTCCTTCCTAGGAGTAGCTGGTGGTTTGAACCGCCAGCCTCTGGTTAGCAGTCAAGTGCCGTAGGCACTATGCTACCTGAGCTCCTTAGGGTTATTTTTTAGATGGGGTATGCCAAAGGATAGGTCTGGGGAAGCCAAATCAATCAACACAATCTTTTCAAGTAGAATATTGCCTGCCAACCTCAGACATCTCAAATTGCCACTCTAAGGGGTAGAGCTGGTCAGTACGTCTAGTGAATTTGGCAGTAGGATTGACTTTTAGAACATTTTTGAGATGAAATAGCACACAGAGGGTTCTCAATTCATTAAAGTCAGCTAAATTCTGGCAGCAAATCCATGGCCAGAAGATTAAAGACAGCCAGAGCACATGTCTTCTCAGTTTCCTCCTTAAAGTACTTCCTGAATTCAATTGTCTAAATACTGTTAGGGAGCTATTCATTGTCTTCTACACTAAGGCCACGCTTGCAATTAAGAAGCTGATTTCAGCGTTTCTCTAATACCGTGCAACCGATGCTTCACGGCGCCTATGTCCTTGTGCTTCTTCCTGTCGTTCCTTCCCCCACACTGTTTCTCCATCTGCAACACGCAGTGCATATTTTAGGCTGCAACTAAGGCATCATTTCTTTAGGAAATCTCTCCCTGAAGATTTGTGAGTAGCACCCACATTAAAGCTTTTTTAAATATTTCATTGGTGTTGCCTATTTTGTCTGCCTCCTCCACCAGGTTGTAAAACCCATAAAGAAGAGTACAGCTTCTTCATCTGTGTGTCTCCCAAGCCAAGAATATATATATATATTTGTTGTTGTTATGTGTTGTGGAGTCAGACCTGACTCATAGCGACCCCTCCTTGGGTTTCCGAGGCAGTATCACTACAGAAGTAGATTGCCCAACCTTCCTTCCAAGGAGTGGCTGGTGGGTTTGGACCACCAGCCTTCTGGTTAGCAGTCAAGTACCTTAGGCACTACGCTACCAGAGCTCCTATATAAATATACACATACATACATACATATATACACACACACACACACACATATATATATATATATATATGTACATATATACATATACATACAAATGAAAAATAAATTAACCCCTTGCTATCTAGTCAATTTTGACTCCTGAGGACCCCATGTGTTACATAGTAAAACTCTCCTTAGGGTTTTCTTAACTGCAACCTGACTTTAAGGAAGCAGATTGCTAGGCCTTTCTTTTGTGGTGCCATTGGTTGGGTTTGAACCTCCATCTTTAGGTTAATAGGTGAGCAAAAACAATTTGTACCACCAAGGGACCTCTACGATAATAGAGAACCTTGCTATTTACTTTGTGGTCTTAGAAGCAGCAGCACTGGCAGCCTTCAGGGGCTTGTTAGAGATGTGGAATCGTAAAACACACCACAGACCTACTGAATCAAAATCTGGCTTTTAAAGCAGATTCTGTTTATTTTGTAACCTATTAAAGTTTGAGAAACGTAATGTTGTTCTTGTTAGGTGTCCTCGAGTAGGCTCCAGCTCAGAACAACCATCAACAAAATGAAAGACCGTTGAGTCCCGTGTCATCTTCACAGCCGTTCCCGGTGTGAGCTATTTGTTGCAGACACTCTGTCAGTCCATCTCACTGAGGGCTTCCCGCTTTTTCTCTGATCTTCTTTTTAACCACACATGATGTCCTTCTCCAGGGACTGGTCTCTCCTGATAACATACCCAAAGTACATGAGATGAAGTCATGCCATCCTAGCTTTCAAGGAGCATTCTGGCGGTACTTCTTCCAAGACAGATGTGTTCATTCTTCTTGTGAGCACAGTACATTTAGTATTCTTCACCAACACTGTTCTTCAGATGCGCCAGTTTTTCTTCGGTCTTCCTTATTTATTGTAGAGCTTCCACATGCATATGACCACAAAAACAAAACAACGCAATGCTGTCGAGTCAGATCTGACTCACAGCGACCCCTCCTTGGGTTTCCGAGGTGGTATCACTACAGAAGTAGATTGCCCAACCTTCCTTCCGAAGAGTTGAAAATACCTGGCTTGAGTCAGGTGCACTTTAAGTCATCAAAGCCACATCTTTGCTTTTTAACTTTAAAGAGTTCTTTTGCAGCAGATTTACCTATGCAATACATCATTTAATTTCTTGACTGCTGCTTCCCTGGGCGTTGATTGTGGATCCAAGTACCATGAAATCCTCAACAACCTCAATCTTTTCTCTGTTTATGATGATGTTGCTTATTGGTCCATTTGTAGGAATTTTTGTTTTATTTATATTGAGGTGCAATCCATACTGAATGCTGTAGTTTTTGTTTTTGTTTTTTGATCTTCATCAGTAAATGCTTTAAGTCTTCTTCACTTTCAGCAAGCAAGGTTCTGTCATCTACATATCAAAGCTTTTGATGAGTGTTATTATAATACTGATGCCACATTCTTCTTCACATAGTCCAGTTTCTTGGATTATTTGCTCAGCATACAGATTGAATAAGTACGGTGAAAGGATACAACCTGATGTACACTTTCCCTGATGTTAAGCAATGTAGTATCCCCTTGTTCTGTTTAAACAACTATCTCTTGTTCAATGTATAGGTTCCTCATGAGCACAATTAAATGCTCTGGAATTCTCACTTTGCAGTGTTATCCATAATTTATTATGATTCACACAATTAAATGCCTTTGCATAATTAATAAAACACAGGTAAACATCTTTCTGGTTTTCTCTGTTTTCAGCCAAGAGCCATCTTACAGAAACAATGATATCCCATGTTCCATGCACTCTTCAGAATTCAGCTGGAATTCCTGCGACTCCATGTCCATGTGCTGTTGCAACTATTTTTGAATTAATCTTCAGCAAAACTTTACTCTTGTGTGATATTAATAATATTGTTTTATAATTTCTGCATTCTGTTGGATCACCTTCCTTTGGGATGGGGACAAATATGGATCTCTTCCAGTCACTTGGCCAAGTCTTCCACATTTCTTGGCATAGATAAGTTAGCACTTCTAGCCATGCATCTGTGTGCTGGAAATCTCAGTTGGTATTTTGTCAGTCCCCAATGCCTTGTTTTCCACTACTGCCTTCATTGCAGTTTGGACTTCTTCCTTCAGTTCTTCATCATATGCTACAGACTGAAATAGCTTAACATCAACCAATTCTTTTTGGTACGGTGCCTCTATCTTCTCTTGATGCTTCCTGTGTCGTTCAATATCCTGGCCATAGACTCCTTCAATACTGCAACTTGAGGCTTAAATGTTTCCTTCAATTATTTCAACTTGAGAAATGCTGAGATCCATTTTGATCTTTTCTTTCTTTCTTATCTTTTTAATGACCTTTTGCTTTCTTCATGTGTGATGTCCTTCATTTATCCAATTTGTCTGGTCTTCAGACATTAGTGTTCATTGAGTCAAATCTATTATTTATATGGTCTCTACATTCAGGTGGCATATACTAAAATACCTTGGCTCTCCTGGACTTGTTTTAATTTTCTTCAGCTTCAACATGAACTTGCATATAAACAATTGATGGTCTGTTGCACAGTCAGCCTCTGACCTAGTTCTGACTGGTGATATTGAGCTTCTCCATCATCTATTTCCACAGATGTACTCGATTTGATTCCTGTTTATTCCATCTGGCTAGGTTCAAATGTATAACCACCATTTATGTCATTGAAAAAAGGCATTTGCAATGACTAACTTGTTGGCCTTGTAAAATTCTCCCATGTGATCTCTGGCACCATTTCTATTACCAAGGTCATATTTCCAACATCTGACCCTCCTTCTTTGTTTCCAACTTTCCCATTCCAATAACCAATAATTATCAATGCTTCTTGACTGCATGTTTGATCCAATTCAGACTGCAGATGTTCATAAAAATCTTCCATTTCTTCATACTTGGCATTAGTATTTAGTGTATAATTTGAATAATAGTCATATTAACAGGTCTTCCTTATAGGTATATGAATATTCTCGTATCATCAACAGCTTTGTACTTTGGGATACATCTTGAAATGTTCTATATGACTATGAATGTGACACCGTTCCTCTTTACTTTGTCATTCCCAACATAGTAGACTGTATGGTTATCTGATTCAAAATGACTAATAACAGTCTATTTCAGCTCATTAATGCCAGGGATATTGATCTTGTATGTTCTATTTCATTTCTGACAACTTCCAACTTTCCTAGATTCATACTTCATACATTCCACGTTCTGATTATTAATGGAAGTTTACAACTGTTTTCTCACTTTGGTCATGCCATATCAGCAAATGAAGATCCTGAGAGCTTTACTCCATCCATGTCATTAAGGAGACACCTCCTCACCAGTTGTATTTGAGTGTCTTCCAACCTGAGAGCTCATCTTCTGGCACTATATCAGACAGTGTTCCATTTCTATTTGTAAGATTTTCACAGACCGATTTTTTAGAATTAGTTTGCTGGGTCCTTTTTCCTAGTGTACTTTAAGCCTGGAATCTCCACTGAACTCTGTCCACCATGGGTGATCCTGCTAGTTTATGAATACCAGTGGCATAGCTTCTAGCTCATAGACTCAATGGCAGTGAGTTGCTTTGTATTTTTTCATAGTACAAATAACTGACAGTTTGAGTTGTGGTTTATATAAACCAGAAGAATAGTAATATACTATATAAAGCACTCCCTTTTTGTCATCATTGTTGTCGATTGTCTACTATGTTCCAGTAACTTTATGAAAGTCCTTCATATTTTTAGGTCATTTATTCTTTTACAAACATGCAATGGGAAAAATATCAAGGTCTCATTTTAAATAAAGAAATCGATAGTCATGAAATTCAGGGAACACAATTTGAATTTTATTTACCAAGCCAAGATTGTTCAAATCTTCAAATAAAAAATATGAGCTCTCAAAGATAATCAAAGTGCTTCAGTTTATATTGGAAAAAAAAAGAAAAAAAACAACCTTTGCCATTGAGTCGATTCCAACTCATAGCAACCCCCATTGGGTTTCTGAGGCAGTAAATCTTTATGGAAGTAGATTGCATAGTCTTGCTTCCACGGAGTGGCTGGTGGGTTTGAACCACCAACATTTTCCTTGTTGTTGTTGTTGTTATTTGCCGTCTAGTCGCCCCTGACTCATAGCGACCCCTCCTTGGGTTTCTGAGGCAGTATCACTACAGAAGTAGGATTGCCCAACCTTCCTTCCGAGGAGTGGCTGGTGGGTTTGAACCGTCAGCCTTCTGGTTAGCAGTCAAGTGCCTTAGGCACTATGCTACCAGAGAGTAAGGTATTTTTCCTTGTGCCATAACTATACTTTCCATAACAGAATTTTGTGTTTAGTGATGTCTCACGCCACCTGCTCCTCCACTCCCCAATAATATGCACATGCAAATACACACTTAGGAACAGAAACAAACAATCAAATAACCCTGCACCATATACCTAGTCTGAACATAGCTGGCCATTTTCTGATTTTGGAATACCTCCTGTCTGCCTCTGAATTCTGCAGTACCTGTCTCCCTTGAATATTACACCTTCCACCTACTTGTACATCCTCTTCTTTCAGTTCTCTTCTTCAGGGATAACTACCTGATTTCTGAATGACAACTAAGAACCCACGACATACTTGGACTTGCCTTTGTTATTGCATAACTCTTGAAACTTAGAAATCTGGTCCTGCTCATCTGTCTAAGGGTATATTCCTCCAAGCCTTATTGAATCATTTTTCCCCAGGTGTCATACTGAGCCTGGATAACCACCGTTTTTGTATGTACAGGCAGAGGTAGTCTCTGGGCTATGAACTTCTAACTGAAGACTTAAAATTCCTATTTACCTGTTAATATTATGTAAATTTGCCCTTACTTTGAAGGGATTGAGCCAACCAATTAAGCAACAATTCTTTCATCACAATAAACTTCACTTGCTGCATGTGTAGCTTTTAAATCACTGAAAAAGCTTGGAGTCTTTTCTTGAACTAAAGTAAGTCTAAATAAGAACCATATGCCCCCATTCCAACTAACCTACAAATTCTTAAACACACGGTTAAGAGCAGATCTCATTCATAGCCCAAGGACTACCAATAGTAAAAAAAAAAAAGAAAAAGAAAAGCCAGCATTTTTTTCTTTTTAACCCTTCTCCTTTTCCTTCTCCTCCTCCTCATTCTTCCATTAATAAAAGTCAATATTTTCATAGCTTTGAGTAGGAATTGAGTCACTGTTTGTTGTTGTTGTTAGGTGTCACAAGTTAGTTTCTTAGAGACCCATGTACAACAGAACAAAACACTGCCTGGCCCTGTGCCAGTCTCACAGTCATTGTTATGCTGGAGCCCATCTTTCCAGCCACTGTGTGAATCCATCTCATTGAGGGCCTTCCCCTCTTTCTCTTACCCTCAACTTTACCCAGCATGATATCCTTCTTTAGGTACTGGTCCCTTCTGACAACATAAGTCTGGCCATTCTTGCTTCTAAAGACCATTCTGGCTGGTCTTCCTCCAAGATAGATCTGTTCATTCTTCTAGCAGTCCATGGTACATTCAATATTCTTCACCAACACCACAGTTCAAATGCACCAATTCCTATGTGATCTTCCTCATTCATTTTCCAGGACTCACATGCATAGGAGGCTATTGAAAAGACCATGCATGGGCACTGTTTAGAAGGTTGAATTGACACTTCTATTATAAAAGAGCTGTAGGAAACAGTTTTTCTTTAGACTTATTTAATGCTAATGATGTTGGTTCTTGTAGAATATAAGATATTTAACTGGAGAGTATGGTGGGGGGCTTACTGAAGTGGGAGTCCATGTCCAGAATGCATTATAATCCCTCATGATGTCAGCTGCCTTTGTTAGTAAAGTCTGAAGGTCAACACAGCTGGAATCAAGTTTTCTTTGTTCCCAAATGATTCATTTTATCTCTTAAGGGGTGAATTACCTGGCAGTATAAGAGGACTTCTATTTGAATACGGTAATATTATTACTGGAGAATGCAATGTAGACATTTCTGTTTCTCTCATAATACTCATTACTTTCTTTTTCTAATTATTCCATATGACATCCATTAGTCTACAAGTGAAATTCTGTGTAAATAGTATGTGCCAGAGATTGCTCTGTGGGAAGTCATGTGATGGCATAGAAGATGGCACCAGGAGGAAGTAAGGCATTGTACAGTTTATCAACAGACAACACATATTAAAATTACTACCTGTATAGTAAATTTAGGTATGATTCTATTTCTCCCTGCTGCATCTAAATTGTCTAGCCTAGTGACTGTCAAAAAAAGAAAAAGAAAAAAAAAAAAAAGACAATCACAATATTTTCTGTTTCATAAGTTGATGAATGAAGCTATTTGTTTGTTACCACCTTGTATTTTGTCCCTATTTTCAAAATGCATTAACTGTTATATTCTCTCTTTTTCTGTCACTCATTGAAGAGTTTAATCCAATCAGTTTTAGGCCTAAAATATGCCCATTCATGGTTCATGAGTTCCAGACTATATCTCTGCTATTTTTCCTTTCTCACCCAGCACATTCTCACTAGTCAATCTCAGTCATGCCAATGGTTTCTACTGCTGTGGCTGTGCAAATGATTCTCAAGTCAAAGTCTTCAAGTAACATTTTTTTCACCTCCAAATTTTTATGGAACACTATCAACTTGTCATCTACCAAACAGATCCACAGTCATCCCTAGTTAAATATTTTCTAAACCTATTGATTTTGTACTCTTAACCCCTAATACCATGCCATATTTAGACCCTTGTCATTTGCCATCTTGGTTCTAGTACCCTTCCCTTTCTTTAATCCATCTACTAGGATTGATCGTTGCAATATACTTTGTTGTTTCATTGTCTTGCTAACATCTTTCCAGTGGCATTTAACAATGTAGACTATATAATCCGGACCTCTAACAAGGATTAAGCCTTGTTGTTGCTGTTGTTGTTGTTGTTGTTGTTATTTGCTGTCGAGTCGCCCCTGACTCATAGCGACCCCTCCTTGGGTTTCCAAGGCAGTATCACTACAGAAGTAGGATTGCCCAACCTTCCGTCCGAGGAGTGGCTGGTGGGTTTGAACCGCCAGCCTTCTGGTTAGCAGTCTAGTGCCTTAGGCACTATGTGCCTCTCCAACCACCCTTCTCTTTGACTTGACAAGTCAACAAGTCTCAATGATTTCATAATTGCCTGAAGTATGTTTGTATGTTTCTGTACAATTAAATATGAAAATCTATACACTGGGAATGCTGTTTGTAAGCTTATGACAATATGTTGCTTATCTATTAAGTATCATCTGAAATATTGCCTCCTTCGGGAAGACTCCACTGGCACTCCAGGGAAAATCTTGAGGGTAAATCACCTGCATGTCGTTTACATGGTGCCCCATCCTCTGATATATGTCGATGACTTTGAGTGGAGGTGAATAAATTTAGGGACTCCCTAAAGTGAAAGTGCTGAGGGAGGGGGTTCTGCTTTTCCTAAGAATCTGTCGTCTAAGGACAGCTGTTCGTACTTGCAAACATGCCTGAAATAATACCAGTTTTGAAATTGGAAAAAATAATTCAAACCCCACTGTCAAGCAATGGGATGCAACAGTCACCATTGCCCAGTTACTTAGTGTGCCAACCCCCCTCCAAAAAAATAAAATAAAATAAAAATCTGCTGATAGGGAGAACCAGTAACACCAAGTGAATAAATTAGCAGGATTAGGCAAGACCCAGAATGTGTGGACAAAATCTGAAATTAAAATGTCAAACTCTACTGTGAGTATTATTAACCTACTTCTCTGTGATATTTGATGAACCATATCCACATAGAAGGTGAGGTACATGGCATGGGTATTACTCCATTACATAACCATTGTGGTTATGTGTTTAAGAGTGCATTTATTTTTAGAGTGGATTTATGTATTTTAGTGTGTCAGGTTCTATTGTGAATATTATCACCCTTCTTATCTGTGATACTTCTCAGCTATATCCATACAGATGGTCAAGTCCATGCAAGAAAATGATCCCATTACATAGCCACCTTCATTATGTATTCATATCCTCAATCCATGTATTAATCCAGAATAAAATATGAGTGTCTTATTTTAAAAAAAATATATAGTATTTTATTTATCATTTTAATTTTTTTCCTTAGCCCAAGACCTGGGCTGGAATAAGTGGCCATGAATATTAATTGAATTAAGAGTGAATAATCCAAATCTGGCTAAATAATTGAATAGTGGTATAATTATGAGATAATTTCCTAGGAGGTTCTGCTGAAATATTTTATTAACTTAGACAAGTTAAAGGAGCTCTGATGGCTCAGTGCCTAAGGCATTTGACTGCTAACCAGAAGGTTGGAAGTTCAAACCCACCAGCCACTCCATAGAAGGAAGATGGGACAATCTACTTCTGTAAAGATTTACCACTTGGGAAACCCATTGAAGGTTGTTTGCTATGAGTTGGAATCAACTCTGTGGCAGTGGGTTTGGTTTGGTTTTTGATTTCTAGATAAGTTAAGAAGACGCTAGCTTCTCCCAACTCCAAAACATCTCTCTGCATCTCATGATCAAGGTTCACATCAGCAACAAGAGGCACTCTGTAAACCTGCAATGACCTTGGAGATAAGTTCCCAAAGAAATGATACGGTCAGAAGAATCACTTCACGCTGAATTCCACTCACTTCTGACAGGGGAATAGACCCTTCTCTGAAAGAGTAAGCCCTCCAAAATAGCAGCCAGCAAAGAGCATCTGCTGGGAGATTCCCCTCCTTGCAGATGATGGAAGAATTTTTAGAATGAAGCTTATTGATCCTTGGTAAGTGAATGCTGTAATAGTAACTTCACACTCCATGGTATTGAAGGAAAACCCTTTCTAAAAGAAGTCACGCCTAGCCCACTAAGTTGACT
Organism: Orycteropus afer afer; assembly: GCF_000298275.1. Classification (NCBI taxonomy): domain Eukaryota; kingdom Metazoa; phylum Chordata; class Mammalia; order Tubulidentata; family Orycteropodidae; genus Orycteropus; species Orycteropus afer. The sequence goes on from NW_006921654.1 coordinate 80,824, forward strand.
CTATTGAACAAATGGTTGAAGACTCCCCATCCATTAGCGATGTGTTCCTGGAAAGGCTTTTTTTCCAGGATGGGAGCCCATTTTGAGTGAATCTTGTAGCTCCCTGCCTTAGTATAGCACATCCATTAGGCAATAATCTTTGAAGAGGGGAAATGCCTTGGTTTCACTCACTGGAGTGAATTGCTTGCTAAGATTTCTGCTTTGAAAGCTCTGAAAGTACCGCTGCTTCATAAAGTCAGCTGTTATTAAACATTACAAAGTTTATTATTATTAATTCAATTATCTAGAGATCACTAGAAATGTGATCCAGAATCATAGAATTTTATGTTTTAGAGAAGCCTCCAAAACTACCAGTGGTGCTGTGTTTCTAAGGAGCACTGGTGGCGAAATGGTTAAGCATTTGGTTGCTAACTGAAATTTTGGCAGTTCAAGCCCACCAGCTGCTCCTCAGGAGAAAGATGTAGCAGTCTGCCTCTGTAAAGATTACAGCCTTGGAAACCCCATGGGACAGTTCTTCTCTGTCCTCTAGGGTCTATATGAGTCAGAATTGACTCAGTGGCAAAAGGTTGGAGTGTAGCATTTACATCGCTGTGTAGATAGATATTCCTCTGTGAGACCTCTGTTAGGTCCCACCACTGATATGAGGCACTATTGCTAACTGTTACATGGCACAGGCAAGATTTTAAGCAAAATGTCCCCATTGCTGGTATTCTCTAGATTACATAGGCACAGTGATCATTTCCTTGATAAAGGTGCCTGTCATGATCACACCTGCTGTGCCATCTCCCTGGTTGACATTTGATGGATGGTTATTGAAGGCCTGTTTTGTCGCAGACTTGCAGGTGATGCATTTCTGTTTCAGTATTCTTTTCCACATGGCTGCATTTAACTTTCATAACAAATTTGTTAAGTTTCAGATATTGCCCCAATGTTCCAAGTGATAAAATTTAAGCACAATTTTAATGTTTTGCCTAAGTTCATATAGATAAAGTAATGGTTATAGCACTTGGCTGCTAACCAAAAGGTTGAAGGTTGGAGTCGATCCAGAAGGGCCTTGAAAGAAAAGCTTGATGGTCTACTTCCAAAAATATAGAGACTGAAAACCCTGTGGAGTATAGTTCTGCTCTGACACACATGGGGGTCATCATGAGTAGGCAACAACTCAATGCAACTGGTTTTACTAAAGTGAGGATTAGAAGCCAGGTTCCCTGATTTCAATCCCAATGCTGTCTCCTGTGCTCTCAGTATGTGACCTCTCACTCATTAAGTGTTTGTTGTTGTTGTTATGTGCCGTTGGGTTAACTCCGACCTATAGTGACCCTGTGTACAACAGAATGAAAGACTGCCTATCCTGCATGATCCTCACAGGACTTTCTTTGTTTGATACCATCATTGCAGCCACTGTGTCAATCCATTGCCTTAAGTGCCTTCCCTTTCTTGCTGACCTTCTACCTTTTGAAGCAAGATATCCTTCTCCGGGGACTGGTCCTTTCTGACAACGTGACCAAAGTACACGAGATGAAGTCTGGCCATTCTCACTTCTAAGGACCATTCTGGCTTGGACTTCTTCCAAGGCAGAGTTTTGTTCTCTGGCAGACCATGGTATTTTCAGTATTCTTTGCCAACACCACAATTCAAAGACATCGACTCTTCTTCAGTCTGCCTTATTCATTGTCCAGTTTTCACATGCGTATGAGGCCATTGAAAAATACCATGGCTTCAGTCATGCACATCTTATTTTTCCAAGTGACATCTTTCCTCTTTAACACTTTAAAGAGATCTTTTGCAGCAGATTTGCCCAGTGCAATACTGTTTCAACTAGAGGTCAGCAAATTACCTCCTCTTTTTGTAAATAAAGTTTTGTTGGAACATAGCCACACCACTTTTTCACATGTCTGTGGCTCTTTTTGCCCTGCTGAATAGTTGTAACATGGACCTTGTAACCTGAGAAGCCTAAAATATTTACTATTTGACACTCTCCAGAACTCTGTCATCAACCATTAAGAATGCCAGTCCTGGTTCTGATCATGTATGGCCTGTGTTTTGGAGATTAACTCACCTGTTTGTTCTCTTTGATTGACTGCACCTACATGGCCCTAGATAAAGGTGATTTGACAATATGTTTTAAATCAATTTATGCCAACTCGACAGCACACAACAACAACAAAAACATGCTCTCAGAATGTCAGAGCCAAAACATTTACTGACCCCTGTTTTGAACCAAGGAGTGCTGGCGGCATAGTTGGTAACATATTAGGCTGGTAACCAGCAGGTCAGTGGTTCAAACTCACCAGCTGCTTCATGGGAGGAAGATGAGGCAATCTACTTCCATAAAGATTCACAGCCTTGGAAACCTGATTGCAGCTGCTATGAGTCGGAAGCAATTCGATGCCAGTGGGTTTGGTTTAGGGGTTTTGTTTTGAACCATGAAAAATTATTCAGAGAGATTATCCATGTGTGTTTGTGTGTGTGTCCAGGTGCAGGGATGAAAAGACATGTACTTTAAGCTGTCAGAATACTCTTTTTGAAAAATAAAATCCTGGGTGGACACAAATGTTTGCATTTGAATGTGTGATATACATATGCATATCTCAGCCATTTCTCATGCCCTGGTTTTCACACCAACCATTGCTACAAACAACAGGTTTAGTCCAAGAGTACTTTTGGAGCACCTTGTCTTAAGCCACATTTATTTTATCTCTTTTATGGTCCTAGGGCTGTCTTCATACTGTGGCATGGAATTCCTGAAGGAATCTAATCTTATGAATGTAAAAGCTGGAGTATTAAGGGAATTAACGCCCATCCTTGACTAATAGAGATGCTGAGTGGATAAATGCTTCTCTGTTCCCTGAGGGACACTCTGAAGTGTGTTCTACAAAGATCCTTAAATGTTCTCAGAGGGACAGAGGCCTAGCTCCTGTCATGATGACCACTTTAATAATTCATTCTTAGACTAACTTTTCCTTTTTCCCATTTTTACACTTTCTAATTTCTCACTCTTAAGCCTGAGTATGACTTCCTGAAATGAATAGCCTTCATTTATTTATCTACTCAAACACACTGCCTATGGAGGAGTGTGTGTGTATAAGTTGCACAGTAAGGATATTACAAGGAGCTATGGTGGTGCGACGGTTAAGCACTCAGCTGCTAACCAAACGATTGGCAGTTTGAATTCTCTCAGCTGCTCTATGAGAGAAAAGACGTGGCAATCTGCTTCAGTAAAGATTATGGCCTATGAACCTCTATGGTACAGTCCTACTCAGTTATAAAGGGCTTCTGTGAGTCAGAATCTACTTGATGGCACCCGCCCAAAAGCATACATAGTATAGTTTAGAGTTGGCAAGTGTTAGAGTTAGTAAGCCTGTGGCAGTATCTCCTTACCTTGACCATGTCATCACTTAGAAAGCATGTGCTTCCCCATGGAAGTTAGGTGAGCCTTCTGAATCCTTTCCAAAGTGTCATTTCATAACTACTAAATACTCAGAGTTGATAATGGAAAAAAAAAAAAATTATCTGTGATATTGAGTATATACTATAATAGATAGCCTAAATAAAATATGTGACGTGTGTGTGTATATACATGTGTGTTGGAGAGTTATGGTGAGTATTTGCACATGTGAACAGATACTAAAGCATTATAGGAAAGGTAATTTCAATCTTATATTTTATCATTGCATAAATTTTAAAAAATTGTAATCATATACCAAATAATTACATATTATACATGCACATTATATTTAGCTATAATATATGGAGTAGTAGCTCTGGTGGTATAGTGCCTAAGGCATTTGACTGCTAACTAGAAGGCCGGTGGTTCAAACCCATCAGCCACTCCTCAGAAAGAAGATTAGGCAATCTTCTTCCATACTGGGATACTGCCTCGGAAGCCCAAGGAAGGGTTGCTATGAGTCAGATTAGACTCGGCAGCAGTGAGGTTTGTTTTGTTTGTTTTTTGAAAAAAATATATGGAATACTATTGTTTGAAAAATGACTATATCAAAAAGAGAGGAGTTGAGGTGGCACACTATATCAGATTAATCCCAAAATAGAAAATTGAAAAATAGAATTAAAGATATTAAAATATAAACAGTGATAACTTTTGATTAAGCTCATGAGGTTAGATTTATTTTTTTAGAGTTTAGTTTAACCATTGTGACCAAGTCCTCATATTTTAAAACTGTGAATGTCATTCTCCATTGTTTGGGCAAAGAAATGAGGATAATATGAAAGGCATTGCATTATAAAGTTGCTGTTTTGTGGTGATATGAAAGTTCATTCCGGTGTCAGAGTGGCTACTATCAGTGCATGGCAAGATGGTGTTTATCAGCCAGGTCTTAACATCACTGCTATTGCCAAGCATAATAGACAATAGATTCTACTGCATGTTTAGAGAAGACACAGACATGCTCTTTAGAATGATGTTTCTTATCCTCACCTTCCATAAAATCTGATGTCATAACATTATATCTTGACTCTGTGGAAGTATTTTCATGTCAGCCCCAGAAATTATGTCTCCACCTGCTATAAAATCTGTCCTTGATCCATAAAAGAGAGGCTTCCAGAGAAAATACATCCCTCCAACACAGCTTGGAGTGATGGAGAGATTAGGGCGCAAGACTCTTTAAAGTCTAGGTCTGGTGTCTTGCTGTATGTATGTGTGTGCTGGGTGTGTGTGTGTGTCCTTCTCTGACCCTCTGTCTCCTTCTCAGTAGATTAGTTTTCTATTGCTGCTGTAGCAATAACCAAAAACTTACTGGCTTAAGACAGCACACATTTATTATCTTAAAGTTCTTTGGGGCAGGCAGAAGTCTGACACGGGTCTCCTTGGGCTAAAACCAACATATCAACAGGACTGCATTTATTCAGGAGTCTGTAGGAAAGAATCTATTTTTCTTGCCTCTTTTATCTTCTAGAGGCAACTTACATTCCTTGGCTCTGGGCTCCCTTCCTCCTTCCTCTGTCTTAAAAATCAGTAACATAGCATCTCTCCGACCACTCGTTTGTGGAAAGATCCCCCTCTCACCATATGATTAGATTAAGAGCCTATGTGATTAGGTATCCCATCTGGGACAATCTTTCCATCTCAAGGTCTGTCATTTTAGTTACATCTTAAAATTCACTTTTTTCCTACAAGGTAACATTATCACGGGTCCTGGGCATTAGGAGGCAGATAACTTGAAGGGAGGCGGACTTATTTCACCAATTGCATTCAGTAATGCAGATATAAAAATGTGTCATTGATTTAATAAGTGAGCATGGGTAAAGTTCCTACCATATCCTTTACCTCACAGGGGATGATTTATAAATTTATGTAAATTTCCATTTTTTCTATTCACTTCTAGCTGTTTAATTGGTAAATAGGGATATAGAGACATAGAAATATTGGTGCTTGTGGAGGGCCAAGGGCCACCCTATTCTGGAGCAGTGGCACCAATGTAGATTAAGAAATGAGAGAAAATATTTCTAATTAGTTTGATGAGGACGTTCACAAAGGTTGCAAGTCCACTTATTACTGGCAATATACCAGATATTGATGTCTTTATCCTTATTATTCCTATGATCTCACTGTATTTTAATCATCTGTTTTTATGTCCATTTTACTACTAGATAGTGACTCCTCGGAAGGAAGGTTGGGCAATCCTACTTCCGTAGTGACACTGCCTCGGAAACCCAAGGAGGGGTTGCTATGAGTCGGGGCTGACTCGACGGCAAACAACAACAACAACAGTGACATTGTTAGAGGGCAGTGGGTTTTCTTATTTACTACAGAATTCTGTACCAACTATAGTGTTTGAGTATGCATGTATGTGAATAATACTTATACCATAAATTCTATCAGTAAGAAGTATTTATAGACTGTATAATATATTTGTATATTTAATGTGGTGTAAAAGAGTATAAGTACAAATATATATAGAGAGAGAGAAAAAGCTGTTATTTGCAGCCATGGAACAAGCAATCAATGTCACAAAAGAAAATGTGTATGAATTGTTAATTGGAAAACCAACAACTTTTAACTCTGTAAGTTCTCACTAGAATCAAAATAAAAAGTTTAAAAGATATAGCTCTGGTAGCATAGTGCCTAAGGCACTTGACTGCTAACCAGAAGGCTGGCGGTTCAAACCTACCAGCCACTCCTCGGAAGGAAGATGGGGCAATCTGCTTCAGTAGTGATACTGCCTCGGAAACCCAAGGAGGGGTCGCTATGAGTCGGGTCCGACTCGATGGCACATAACAACAACAACAACATACATATATACATATGTATATATAAACACATATATACATATATATACACACAGTAATTTTCTTTATTCATATATACTTGTGTTTGATTTATTCATCTGTTCATAAGATAATCCATGCTTAGAGCAATATTTTTCATAGACTAAATATTCACACTTTAGCATATATGTGTGTGTGTGTGTATGTATATATGTAAAGTTTTTATTCTCACATTTTGTTTATCACCCTTGTCTTTGAGTATTTTCTGGTAGCTTTTGTTCTTCCCAACTCCTCTAAATGAATTTTTGAATGGAAAACCAGTTTGCTTTGTAAATCACAATTTTTTAAAATATCATGACATATAGTAAAATGGTTATGGATTTAAACTGTTGAGTTTGGGGGTAAGTAATTTTTTAGCCACTGATAAACAAAATTATGTAATGATGAAGTCAATGATAGTCTGGAATTTCTAAATGATCCATAGAAGGGGATGGTGTGAAAGATACTCTGTCGGGCTATTATTACATACAGGTGGAGATTGGGAATAAAATAATTACTAATTCTCAAAATTGAAAATAAAGCTTTAAAGTGAGTTTTAAAGAAAGCTGGCCTTTGAGACTTCGACATAGCTAATACATAGAGATGTTAAAAGTGGATGTGTGCCATATTTACTATGTGGGATATGGGCAGGTCCATGCAGAAAGAAGGAAAAAAAGAAGGGAGGGAGGAAAGGAGAAAGAGAAAGTTAGGAAGAGGTCTAGATTTAGAAGCAAATCAGTAAACACATCAAATAAGCCAGCATGTAAGTAATCAGTTTTCAGTGCTTTACAGGACTAATTTCTGGAACCAGTCCTCTAGCAGACATGATACTTTACTTTTTAACCCATCAAGACACACAGAGTCTAATTCAAGATTTTTAGAAATTATGATGTAGGTTGAGAATTATAAGGATGCTTTCAAGTAAAGGATAACTTCATTGCATTTAGTTGTATTTAGTTGTTTCCTGATTGTTGTTGTTGTTAGGTGCCATGGAGTCTGCTCCGACTCATAGCAACTCTGTGTAAACAGAGAGCAAAACATTGCCGGTCATACACCCTCTTCTCAATCCTTGCTATACCTCAGCCTATTATTGCAGTCCCTGTGTCAGTCCATCTCTTTGAGGGTCTTCATCTTTTCTGATGACCCTCCATTTTACCAAGCATGAAATCCTTCTCCAGGGAATGGTCCTTCTCAAAACATGACCAAAGTAGGTGAGACAAAGTCTGGCCATTCTCGCTTCTAAGGAGCATTCAGACTGCACTTCTTCCAAGACAGATTTGTTCATTCTTTTGGCACTCCATGGTACTTTCAATATTCTTGACCAACACCACAACTCAAAAATATCAACTCTTCTTCAGTCTTCCTTATTCATTGTCCATTCTTCATATACATATGAGGCGATTGAAAATACCATGGCTTGGGTTAGGCGCACCCTAGTCTTCAAAGAGACATCTTTGGTCTTCAGCACTTTAAAGAGGTCTTTTGCAAAAGATTTGCCCAGTGCAATAAATCATCTGATTTCTTGAATGCTGTTTCCACTGGTATTGACTGTGGGACCAAGTAATATGAAATCTTTGAAAACTTCAATCTTTTCTCCATTTATTGTGATGCTGCTTATTGGTCCAGTTGTGAGGATTTTCATTTTCTTTATATTGAGATGTAATCCATACTGCAGAATGTAGTCTTTAATCTTCACCAGTAAGTGCATCAAGTCATCTTCATTTTCAACAAGCAAAGTTATGTCATCTGCTATTTTGTTATTAATGAGTCTCATCCATCAAAATTTCCTCATGTTAACTTAACTCATAGTACATTGTAGAGCGTGGCTTGGAAACATCACCCCTTATCTTCAATGCTGCTCCCTTTCTTTAGAATTTCCTCATTCTCTTTGCCTTTCCTTACATATTTTAAACCCATATTCTGTCTTTACAAATCATGTTAGTAAAGAATCGAGGCTCATGAATTGAATTGTCCGGACCCAAATTCTGTTTCTGTCCATTACTGGCTATAAACCTCTGGCAATTTCATCTCTTTTGACCTCTACTTCATTATCTTAATATGCTAAAATTTACATTTATCCTTTATGATGCATGTTTAATGTCAGGAATTAAAGAGTTGAGGCACTTAAAGCAGACGAGTACCAGACATGTAGTATGAACCCAAAATATGTTCAGTATTATCAGACTCAAATTCAATGCTTCTTTGAAGACTTCTCAGAATGCTCAAGTGAGATTTATTTCCTCATCATAACTTTCACCATAGCATTTTTTCAAACATCCGTCATAGCACAGTATCACAGTGTTATAATTTTTTTGTTTTCATGTCAGTCCCCCATAAGAGTGTGAATCCTTGCATTGGAAACTGACTTAGTTATTGCTAAATTCTGGATGACTTACAAAGTATGTGATATAGATTAGGTACTCACAAAAGAATCCAAATGAATAAGTGAATCAATCAATACAACTGTCAACATATTTGAGGCTGATTAAGCAATAGTTCCAACAATATTTGGAATTTTTGATAGAAAGTTTTAGTGGAGAAAATATGGGAGATGAAATCACACAGAGAGGATTAAACTCTGCAGTCAAGTACTTGCAGTTTGACTTTGAAGAATAATGTAACAAACTAGAGGTGTTTTTATTTTCCCCCTCTTTCCACATTTCATCATTGTGAGAATTCATATACAATATATAACAGACCTGACACCCTGAAGATAATTAGTAGATGACAGCTACTAGGCATCCCAAAGGTCATAAACTTTGGCCAAGCCAGAAGTTATAATGTTTGGCTGTTCAGAGCAAAAGCAGCTATTCCCAAAGAAGAACATTGTGGATTCTTAGGAGTAAACAATCCTGCCTAGACAGAATCACATTATTATTCTATTTGTAAAAACAAAAATAGTGAAGTAATTTAGTGCCTTCCAGATAAGCTCAACTTTCATATATTGTCACCTGGGGCTGTGGAGCATATCGCTGGGAAACCAAGTGGTAGAAACAGATAGGGCTATTTGCTCTTTAAATGTCTTTGGGCCTGTGAAATGATGGCTCTGCAGCTGGATTTCCAAACCAGTGAAATGATTACTGCTCTGTTGGAGTTTTTCTCTGCTCATTGAAATATTCAGAATAGCTTCCTTCATATAAGAAATTTGTTCATTTAATCAAAGATATCAATGAATCCCCATTCCTGATTTTATTATAAGTATTCATTTGCCATTGTCCACAAAATTAAGTGAAAATGCGCTATACTCAAAGAGAAAATCATTACCATAACAGAAGGTGCCATGTGTTTACTGACAACAAAGTCACATTAAATGGTTTATTTGTATTATTTAATCCAGGGAACTAGCCTATGCCTTAAATACTATTATCATTATTAGCATCATTTTACATAGAGGTTACTGAAAATTGGAGTTGTTGTTGTTGTGTGCCATCGAGTCGGATCCAACCCATAGCAACCCCTCCTTGGGTTTCCAAGGCAGTATCACTATGGAAGTAGATTGCCCCATCTTCTTTCCAAG
>NW_006921654.1:91124-93562 GCF_000298275.1 Orycteropus afer afer
TCAGAGTGACCCCTCCGTGGGTTTCTGAGGTGGTATCACCACAGAAGTAGATTGCCCAGCAACCTTCCTTCCAAAGAGTGGCTGGTGCATTTGAACTGCCAGCCTTCTGATTAGCAGTCAAGTGCCTTAGATGCTACGCTATGAGAGCTTATATATATATACATATAATCTAACACATCTTAACAGAAAGTAGAGCTGGATTGAAAGTCAAGTGATGTGGGCTAAATTCCCATATTGTATTTTGAAAAGTGAAGGTAAAATTGGTAAGGGAATATCAGAAGAGGAAACCTCTTTAGATATTCCTTTTTATTACTGCAATTCTCAGGACTAAAAATTTGGGACATATGTACCTATCTCCACTTTCATTAATTACTAGTTGCATGAATTTAACATAATCATTGATGGTCAATCACTGAGCTTCTCTGTTACACTGTTTCCCCTGGAAACTGACCTTGTGACAAGAATTTGTGTGAAAACATATTATTTAAGAAGCAATCCTAGAAGGCATGGTGGGAAAATTGGAAAGATACATGGGAAAGAGAAGAAAGCCGATACAGAATACGTTAATGAGCAAGTCACAGTAATGGCAAACCAAGATTACTCCTATTTAAAACATCCGGGAATCTGGGGTATTTATCTACCAACCCCTGTCCATCATTGAGTGAGGACTTCTCTGAGGTCATTAACGCACTGATGACAAGTTGATCCCAACTCATAGAGGCCATATAGGCCTGAGTGGAACTGCCCCATAATGTTTCCAAGGCTATAATCTTTAAGGAAGTAGACTGCCACATCTTTCTTATGCAGAGTGGCTGGTAGGTCCATGCTACCAATAACCTCTGTCATTTGAAGCCAAGCTCCAATTGCCAGAGAAAACCCTGTCCCAGTGTCAGAGGCTGTAGATGTAGAAAGTCAACTATATATGTAGGAGGGGTGAGTGTGGAAAATATGGATGGGCTGCTGCTAGTGCCTACCGTACTCACAGAGACTCAATTATTGTATCGATAACATAGGGATAATAACCCTTGCCCTGTCCATCTTAGCATTAAAATGTTAATAACATGAATATGAAAGAGGTTTGAAGGAGACTCTGAACAAATGCTTTTTGTTATTCTTTTTAGTAACTTCATTAATGATATTGTTATAGCCAAATCTTACTAAGTTACCTTAAGGATTCTCATCACACAGGAGTGGACTCTGAGCAGGGCACAGCTATCTATTGAGATGAGCAAGTGGAGATTAGTGATGACATAGATAAATGGTCAGAATTCTGAGAAGTGAAACATCACAGCACAGCTGAGAAGACTGGATGAGGACTTGTGCAAATCTTAGTGGAGGATTGGGTGGGACATATATAAGGTAAAGTGGGGGCTGGCAATTGAGGTTTACCAGAAAGCAGCTTCTATGGAGTTGAAAGCATAAGGAGATATTAGAGATTGGGTAGTTCTAAATGAATGGTAGGGAGCTCTGGTAGCATAGTGCCTAAGGCACCTGACTGCTACCCAGAAGGCTGGTGGTTCAAACCCACCAGCCACTCCTCGGAAGGAAAGTTGGGCAATCTACTTCCGTAGTGATACCACCTCGGAAACCCAAGGAGGGGTCACTATGAATCGGGTCCAACTCGAGGGCAGATAACAACAACAACAACAAAGGAATGGTAATACCAGGAGACTTGGAGTTCTAACCATGCCAGTGTGGAAAAATTCCCTTATTATCTTATTCCAAATCCAGGACCAATTAGGATACAATGAAGGCTGTGCCGTAAGAGCAAGGACAATGCCTAAAATTAATACTTGACAAGATTTTCAGGGGATACAGAGTGGAGTTCACTCCCTCAAAATTAGAGGGCCTTGGGCCTTTGGGTTTTCCATAGATCTTCATCAATAGGCTTTAAAAACAAACCTATAGGTGTTCAAAGTAATCATCCAAAAGTTGAACATATAATTCCACTGCTGTGTATTTACTTAAGATAAACGACAACATGTACACACTCAAATACTTACAATGAATGTTCACTGCAACTGTATTCATAATTGATGCAAACTGGGAACAGCCTAAATAACTACCAACAAGTGAGTCAATAAACAAATTGTGGTATAACCAAGAAATGGAATACTACTCAGCAATATAAAAGAAAGAACTACTAAAATCCAAGTCAAAAAGAGCAAAACTCAGAAACATTAATGGGAACAAAATAAGCCAGACACAAAAGGATAGAAACTGTTTCACTTACATGGAACTCTATAGAATGCAATGTAATTTTTTTTTTCCAAATTAGATTTTGTCTCTTTTTTTCCTTTTTTTTTTAATTTTTTTTTTATTGTGATTTGGGTGAAAATTTACAGAGCAAATTCACTTTCCATATAGCAGTTCACATACACTTTGTCTCATGACATTGACCACGATTTACAATGCAACAGCTCCCCTCCCACTTCCTC
>NW_006921654.1:95322-101786 GCF_000298275.1 Orycteropus afer afer
AGTGGTAATGAAGAAGATGATCGTTCTGAATGACATCCACATTTATGGATTAAAAAGGGTGAATGGTAATGAGATTTATTTGAGTACTGTGTAATATGCAAGTTTAGAGGACAGATACATTCTATTTAGGATACTTGAGTTTGAGCTAAAAGAAAAGGCCTCAATGGCACTGAATATAGAGATTTGGAGTTTAAGATGACTTCTTACCTGCCTACAAATGAGACAGTTATTAGCACAAAAATTAGAATTATAACTATTAGAGTGGATGAAATCACCAGTTGAATATAAAGAAATTAGCCAAGAACGAATAAAAATATGAATATTTAAGGGACAGCCAGAGGAAGTGAAGTCTATGAAGAAAGCACAAAGAGATAAAAAGAGTGAATAAAGAAAAGTGGTGTCACCAGAGTCAAGGGAGTAGAGAATCTTGAGAAGGGCAACATCAATAAAGTCAAATAGAGTTGAAAAGATAAGTCAAAGAGTCCATTTAGGTCTGAAACACATTTATTGGATTTGGCATTAGGAACTTGGACTGGCCAGGAACAAGAGAAAGAAATTCTGAGCTAAATGCTCAAGGATCTGTATTCATATCCAGACTTCAAGATAATTGCTGTGTGGCATGGAACAAATTCCTTCACCTCCATGAACCTGAACACCCTGTTATTCAAAATGGGGTCATTGATAATAGGTTATAAGAAGGATGAAGTGCAATAATAGGTATGGAATTAACTTCCTCACTCTGAGCTTTTTGCTCATAAACGTTTGGGATATCAAGTTTTAGAATCAGAGGGATATACACATGCTTTCCTTGGCTTGCTGCTCTGAGTCTTCTGTGGAACTGGGGAAAACTAAGTGATGAAGTTCCACGGCAATGTACTCACAGCTCTAAGAAGTCTGTAACCACAGCTACCTCGCACGTTTCACTCCTACTCTTCCACAGCACTGGAATTCAATAGAAAATTCACTCGTTATGGGCTGTGTATTGCTTTTATTTAATTGCAGTTTTCTCAGAACCCATAAATCAAAGTCAATGGTTTAATCACACTGTTCAGTCAACCATCCTAATTGTCAATAATCAGACTGTTAATCAATTATTTTGTATATTATTGAATACTGACACCATTAGAGGCAGAATCTACCTGTCTTTCGTGAAAGGATGTCTGCTTTTTGAGAGGAAAAAAATCATACTGCTTGTCGTAGGCATTTCCGTTTCCTAGATGATTTGTTCTCCTACGTTATCTCAGGATTACCTGTTACTATCATGACAAACATCTGGTCCTCACCAAAGAAGTTTGATTGGGAAGGATACTGGTTGAGTCAGGTAAAGATGCTCTACTTGCTTTGACCCATGTGGAGGGCATTCATTAGAACTTTGGCCTATGGTTTCAGCAATTTTACATATGATTTAAAATAAGGAGTAGATGAAGAAGAAGTAATTCAACCCATTAGAAAACTAATGGAAAAGAAGTCTTACTCCTGTTTCAAAAGAACTGAGATGCATTGAAGAATTAGAGACCAGACCATTTGCCATTGACTCACTAATAAACATCAAGTGAGATTCATCCACCCTAAAGGAATGCCTCTTCTTTGAGTATTCTTTAGGAAAATAATAACAAACGTATATTATTATTACAGAAAAAATGTGGAAGTGTAAAAATGCCATCCATTCCTTTATACATAATTTATTGAAGGAATATAAGTAATAGGAGCTCTGGTGGCATAGTGCCTAAGGCACTTGACTGCTAACCAGAAGGCTGGCGGTTCAAACCCACCAGCCACTCCTCAGAAGGAAGGTTGGACAATCTACTTCCGTAGAGATACTGCCTCGGAAACCCAAGGAGGGGTCACTATGAGTCTAATTGACTGGTGGGCAGTGAGGTGTTTTTGTTTTTTTTGGTTTTTTTTGGTTATTATAAGTAACAAACCAGAAAAGACAAAAATCACATTAAATTATCAATCTTCAAAATTCAAATCAAATTTATATTAATATAGATTTCAATTTTAAAATGCAACCATAAATAATAACAACATTGAACACACATTAAAATCCAGCTTCATTTTCACAAATGTTCCTCTAATTTATTTTTTAAGGAGATGAAAAATAACCAGTTTCTAGTCCAACAAAGCAGATTTTAAATGAAATTAAAGCTGAAGGGTTGATTAATAAGTATAGACTAATCCCTCTAATCCTTAAGCAGATTTTCTGAAAGTAGATTGATTTCCGATAGTGGAGTTTCATTTTTAAAAACATTACCATGCTTTTAAAAATAATAAGCAATATCCTAAACCCAGAACTCAAACAGCCCATCACTGTTTGCTTAAACTACAGTAACCTTAATTCAATCAATAAATTGCATGTTTTTTGAAAGTCTAGAGTCATATATTACATGCTTCACATGTTGGATCAGTTTACAGATTGAAGATTGAATCTGACATTTCTGGAGTCCTCTCAAGTTAACCTTTTTAGTAGGCATATCATCCTTTTTTTGTGTGTTGGAATATTAGTTGGCTGGTTGGTTATTATGATTTTTTTCATTTCTTATATTTTTTTCTTATACATTTCATGGATTTTGGATTGTATCTTTGGCTCCATAAACTGGATGTATATGAATATGCTTCTTTAAAACTAAATATCGGATTTTTGATGCTGTGTGTAATAGAGTTAAATCTCTTTTCATTTATGTGTCAAGTTCATTAGCATGTTGCTCGTAGAAGAGTCTAGAACTCAATTTCATTTTCACCACATGGTTACCTGAGTATAAGGAGAGAAGAAAAAAAAGTCGTAACAAACAATCAAACATGATATGTCCATTTGTAACTATATTTTTAAAGGAAAAACAAAATGAGATTGATTTCTAGTATGACAGGTGAGGAGCCCAGTGACTCACTCCCGGGTAAAACTGGGGAGAATTATTAAAACAAAAACAAAATACATCCACGACAGCAACAGCCATTTAAAGCACATGGGAATGGTCTTAAGGACAAATAGTAAATTGAACAAAACAAAACACAGCATGTGTTTAGGATAATGTGCAAGAATGTTGTATGGAAGTTGAGAGTCTGTGGTATTTGAACCAAGACCAACCCCTCTCCTGGGGATAAGCAGTGAACCTCCTTATAAGGACTATGCTTAGCCCAGTGTATGTGTATATGCAAGCTCTGGTGGCCTAGTGCCTAAGGCATTTGACTGGTAACCAGAAGGCTGGAGGTTCAAACCCACTAGCCACTCCTCAGAAGGAAGGTTGGGCAATCTACTTGCATAGCAATACCGCCTTAGAAACTCAAGGAGGGGTCACTATGAGTCGGAAACAACTCAAGGGCAGTGAGTTTGTTTCGCTTTTTTTTCTTCATTTTAGCACTGAACTCTTAGAAATGTTCCCAAGGTCCATCTGGCATTAATCCTAGAAAATGACAGACACTTACCAAATTACACAAGATTGAAAGTGCCTTTTGTTCAGCTATTAAACCAATGAAGGGTTATTTTTGTCAAGAGTAAGGCTATTCAGTAAGGCAAAAATCTGTATAAGATACACAAATTTCCTCTTCATCCTGAGAGAATAAAAGTAGTAGCCTCATGTCATCAATATTTGAAGATGTTTTGAATGTGTTTAAGCTACAAATATAAGGAACATCTGAATTAATACTTCTTTCTCTAATTTATGTCTGTAATTCTTTTTAAAAACTTTTCTATCCTAACAGCTGGTAACATAGTACCTAAGGCACTTGACTGATAACCAGGAAGCTGGCAGTTCAAACCCACCAGCCACTCAAAAGGAAGGTTGGGCAATCTACTTCCGTAATGATACTGCCTCAGAAACCCAAGGAGAGGTCACTATGAGTCGGGTCCTACTCAAGGACACATGACAACAATAACAGCTGTTGAGACAAAGAAGAGTTTGCTTTGACTTACATGTATTTCATTTAAGGAGGCCTGGTGGTGCAGTGCTTAAGGGTTCATTGCCCCTTCCAGTTTCAAATTCAACAGAAGATTCAGTAAGGTACTATGTAAATTTTAAGATACCGTTCTAAATTTTTATGACAAGCTGAGCAAGATGCTATTTTAGGTGATTTCCTGCTCTTGTTTAAAATCCTTTAATGCCAAAGAGGCAAATGGACTATCCATTGCTTCAGCCTCCCTCCCTCTACATCTCAGGACAGGTAGTATTTATTTACGGTTTGGTGCAGAGCACAAGCAGAGTTACAAATGTTTTACACTAAAACAAGGAACCCTGATGGTTCAATGGTTAAGTGCTTGGTTGCCAATCTAAAGGTTGGCAGTTCAGATCCACTGAGCATCTCCATGGAAAAAAGACTTGGCAGTCTTCGTCTACGAAGGAAACCCTCCTGGCATGGGTGGCTGAGAGTAAGAACCAACTGGGTGGCATGCAACAACAAAGACAACTAACTTAAAGTTTGATGGTTTGAACCAACCCAGAGGTGCCTTGAAAGACAGCTCGGACAATCTGTTACTGTAGAGATCACAGACATTGGGAAGCCTATGGAGCACAGTTCTATTCTGTAGCACATAATGTCGTCATGAGGTGCAATTGACCTGATGATAATGGGTTGCTGTTTTTGCTTTTTCAGAGTATAATGTTAGGGTATATCATAGAGATCATGTGTTTTGGTGAAAATTTTTTGGTGTACTTCCCCATGGGAGCTCTGGTGGTGTAGTGCCTAAGGCATTTGACTTTTGACCAGAAGGCTGGCAGTTCAAACCCACAAGCCACTCCTCGGAAGGAAGGTTGGGCAATTTACTTCCATTGTGAAACAGCCTCGGAAACCCAAGGAGGGGTCACTATGAGTCAGATCCAACTTGATGCAGTGAGTTTGGTTTGGTTTTGGTTTTCCCCATGGAGGGAATGGTGAGAATGAAATTGGGCTTTGGCTTTTGTCTGATTTTGTCCTTTTGACACATGGTTGTGTTGACATCAAGAGAACATTTTCTCTTAGAAATCTTTTCCTATTGACTTCTGCCACTGGAGTAAAATTATAAAATGTAATCTCTGTTATTGGGATACTAAAACTCAAACTGTTGTGGAGTTGGATCTGACCCCAAACAACCCCTCCTTGGGTTTCTGAGGCAGTATCACTAAGGAAGTAGATTGCCTTACTTCCCTTCTGAGGAGTGGCTGGTGGGTTTGAACTGCCAGACTTCTGGTTTGCAGTCAAATCCTTGGACACTACATCACCAGAGTACTCACTTTATTTTTTGTGACCATATAAAAGAGAACAGAGTGCATAAATGCACTAGTAAGGATAGGTCAGGTTCAAATGGTGTTCATCCTTGCATGCTAATGATGGTCATATTTCTATATTAGCATCATTGTTGTTGTTGTTATGTGCCATCAAGTCAGACCCGACTCATGGCAACCCCTCCTTGGATTCCCAAGGTGGTATCACTACAGAAGTAGATTACCCAACCTTCCTGCTGAGGAGTGGCTGGTGGGTTTGAACCGCCAGCCTTCTGGTTAGCAGTCAAGTGCCTTAGGCACTATGCTGCCAGAGCTCCTATTAGTAATAGCAATAATAACAGTTATCCTTAGAACCTAAAGAGATCAGGTACTAGGCAGTTTATAGTCAAGGTAGAAAGTGTCCCATTACATCCTACTTGAAATATTGGTACAGAAAGGGATTATTAAAAATGCAAAAGCTGAGGTGTTTCTCTATGTCTGACTTCTTCCTTTGCCAGAAGCACTGAGGTTTTGGCCTCTGGAATATCTCTTTGTTAATAGTGGCTGTTGTCAGCAATCGATAAATGTGAACGAATACTCAGAAGCATTGGAGGATAAAATTACAAACTCAAAGTCCAAATACCCAGTAGAAAAATTATTACCTCATTACTGGGCAGGTCAGTTTGTGCACATTATTTTTAATTATTTTTTTTCCAGAGACAGCAAATACAATTCTACTACAATGAAAATCACTATAATATGGTAACACTCTTGTGTTTTCCTTGTAGCTACTTCTTTTTCTTTTTTAACTTGTTAAACTACAAGGCTATGGCCTTAATGTTTACGATAGTAAGAGGCTCTTCAGCTTGTATCACTGACCTCAGCCCACCCTAGGGACAACACAGGGCCCTGTGTTTGAAGCAGGCCTGTTTATTTGGAAGTTTGGGTAGGAGGGATCAACAGTAACTCCAAAGTCCTGGCATCTCAGAGCCGAAGGATCAGTCAATTTTAAAGTGATAAGTGTTCTGCAAGGCACAAGACAAAACAAAAAAATAAGTAGTCATAGATTCTTTAAGTACTGAAATGACTCTTTTCACTACCACTTGCTGATACCATGCTTTCCTTAAACCTTGGTTTCTTCCTCTACAGTATGGGATGTCAATAAAGACAATTTGGTGCCATCAATTTTCAGTGAGATTGAAATGTCATTCTACCTATTCTATCAGTTGTCAATTTCACTCACATCTGTTATTCTCCAGACTTGTAATGATTAAAAATTTATATATATAT
>NW_006921654.1:102405-104823 GCF_000298275.1 Orycteropus afer afer
TATATATATATATATTCACTGCCATCAAGTTGATTCTGACTCCTAGTGACCCCCACTGGGTTTCCAAAGCTCCATCAGAGCTCCATCCAGTTTAAAAGTGGTAGTGAAATGTCTGTAACACGAAGGCACTGTCCAATGATTTTTCCTCTTCTTCTCTTGTCCTGTCCCTAATGACAATACCCCCTACCTTTTAAATTTATTTAGCTTTTTATTCTTATATTTACTTCCTACCTAAAATGTATATCCTGTTATCTCCTAACAAAATTTAGACATTTTGTTTTCCTTTTATAGTACATGGGAATTGAGTTCATTCAGACTTCCTCTCTTTCTCTCTTCTACCAAATAAATCATGTATCAATTTTCAGACAAATATTTTGTGTTGTTCTTGGTACATCTATATGAGTAGTGATTGTTACCAAGCCAAAAAATGTACTGTGGCTTATTTCCTTTGTTTGGACACTGTTTTTGTTTTTCTTAGAGATGATAAATGTCTCACTTTTCTTTTACTCAATTTTCTTTGAATATCTAAATGTTTCTATACTTTCCAAGGACTCTTTATCAATAACACCTTTTAATATAACTTGTTATGCAATCAGATCAGTCAGATAACTTCTTATTACCATTATTCTCATTTTCCTCCTTAGAACCTCTGTCTAAACTCCCACAGCCCCAGCTTCAGCTAATATGGTTCCTTCCCAGGAAGCAGGGATGCCACTCTGGGGTTTCCTTCACTTCTCTCCAGTGCGGGTTTTCTCATCAGACATTCCTTTCTCCTTTTCCTTTTCTTGTTTTAATCTCAGAATACTCTTTTAATCTCAGAATGATCTTGATGGGATATAGTCTTCACTCAGTTCTTCAGAACTGGTGCACGGATGTAAAAGGAGTGTGTGGTGAAAGTTGTAATGAACGTCAGTGAGAAGCAGTCCACTGGAAGGTTCCAGACGCACCACGAAGGACAGTGTTTCATGGTGGAGAGCTTCATGGATGTGGAGAATGGAAAGGGGCTCCTGTAAACATCCATTTCACACTTCATAAAGGGAAATGAATACAAAAGGAATTAGGAGCAAAGACAGAAATAGAACACTCATCCCCTGATTAACGCAGCCAATGTCTTTCTCTTTGAGGTGCCTGGTGGTACAGTGGTTAAAGCACTCAGTTGCAAAACCTAGGATCAGCAGTTGGAACCCATCAGCAGCTCTGGGATGAAAGATGTGATAGTCTGCTGCCACAAAGATCTACAGCCTTGGAAACCATACAAGGCAATTCTACTCTGTCCTGTAGGGTCTCTATGAGTCAGACATGACTCAGCAGCAGTGAGTTTGGTTTGGAGGGTCTTTCTATGCCATCTGTCAGCTAGTGAGTGGTCTAGGAAGTGAGGGTGAGAGTTTCTTTCACTCTGCACTCCCTGGCTTGTGTGCCTCACTCTGGCTAAGACCATTTTACAGGTAAGAAATGAGGATGAGAGTGTCAGAAACTGATTAACTGTACAAAAAGTGGCCTATTGAGACTTCCTTGGTGATCGTAATAATAATACAAACACAGAGACACACACACATCAATGAGAGATCTGCATTGAAGTATTTCCTGTTTTCAAAAGTTTGTTTCTATGCATGAGTTTAAAAGATAGTAACTGTTAAGGAACCAAGGTCATCTTTTCAAATGTTTCACAAGTTCTCCCTTGTTCAAAATTGGTCCTAGTTGTAGCAACACTGTATGTCATTATTGCTGAGCCTAAAAAGCTCAGCTTTCTGTAAAGGCCAGCAAGAAATTTCAGAAGGGCACAGCTGATTCCATGCATGCCAGGCCTGTGCTGGAGAATTTTTGAGATGACTTTCTGAATTGTTTCTCTATTTAAATGAACCAGTGTTCAAGGGACTTCAAATTCCTAATCTGTCTCTCTCTCATTCTCTTGTTCTTTTTTTTTTTTTTTTCCCCACATTGAGTGCAATTACATTTGTATTACAATTTGTGTGAATAGCTTTGTCCCTACAAAACTGAGACATTAACATAATAGTTGTTGGAATTTCCTGAGCAGTGTTGATAGAGTATAAGCATTACCCAATGAAATAAAAATACATTAAATGAGTAGAAACAAAATCTACTTTCATTCATTCAGCTATTTGCTGAGTATACCTGTGTCTACCACCCTAGTTGACATTCTAGTTACAGAGATAAGTAAATTATCCCATCTTCAAAGGAGGCAATTGCCCAATAACAAAACTAATATTTAAGTCAATAATAGAAATGTATTATGAGAATTATAATAATTGATTCATAAATATGTGTGATAAGGAATAGTCTCCAATATGTACAGTTAAGAAATAAAAAAAAAAAAAGGTATGGAGAATAGTATATACAGTATCATTTGATTAAAAATTAAAGGGTAATCTTTTATGTGTTGGCATAAGTTATTTCTTT
>NW_006921654.1:105478-117114 GCF_000298275.1 Orycteropus afer afer
GAACATAGCAAAAATGCATTGCACCATCTTATTAAATATAGCCAAAATTAAAGGAAATCTTCAGGGGGCCAAACCTGTAGTGGAAGCTGAAAACCAGGGTGGTCACCTGGCATTGGCCCTTCTGCTGTCTTCGGGGAATTAGTAAATGCTGCTCCAAAGAGCTGGTGTTTGACTCATCACTAAGGAGAAAGAGAACAAAACAATGGGCTAGTCAAGGTCAGGTATTAAAACTGTGACACCTGAGTAGCTAAAACTTGACTGTCACTATCTCCCCTGATATTCATTACTTTACCGTTTCCCTTGCTGCTTATATATGGGGAAGGCTTTTATACGGTACACGGTGGAGTATCTTGAGAACAGTATTGGCTCCCTCTGACTTAGCCATGAATACCTTAAAGAAACTATATGTGCGTGAAGCCACATTATCCCTCCTGTTCTAATTTATTTCAATACCACATGGAACACAATCTCAGAAGGAGAGTGACAAGAGAATGAAGACATACTACAGAGTCAGTAAGTGTTCATTGCAGCCCTGGGATTACAAGATATGCCTCAGTGTTTTCTCTTCCCTATCAATGAGTGAATAGGCATGGGATGCTTCCCAACCAACTGTATTTTACCAAATTACCTAGGTGATAGCAAGGTAAGCCTTAGAACCACCAGTAAGTATATTATTTTAGAAATAAGTTGTGCTTCTATTGCCCACCTCCAATGAAAATCTCCTTGCTTGAGTCTTTTCAGTTTGTAAGTGTTCTTATAAATGGTCTCTGAGATTTTAAATCTTTCATACAGCAGTAAGTGGCTGTCGACAAATTGAAATCTGAGAGGAGAAAGACTGGGAAAACCTAATTTCTTTTTGAGTGAAGGAGGGAAATTTAGAAATAATCTAATGTTTGAAACAAGGAACACTGAGATTCCTTTTTCAGGTAAAGGATAGATTATTTTTCTCTTTATGCTTTTGTTGTCATATTTATTTATTTTGACCTCTGTCTTTACACATGTTGAGAGTCACATGGTATGACTTCATAGTTTACCTCAGTCATCATCATTGATTTCTCCTGCTTTTTCATTAAAAGCCTTTGCACTTAGCGTTAAATCATAACCATAACATGCAGGCAATCCCCTACTGCAATGGACAAAACACATTTCTTAAAATAGTGCACAAGTTTCTGGAGATCTGAGGACACCTTCTTTAATCAGTGTCCCAAATATAGGGACTGTTCACTAGCCTGGGTTTCTGCTTTGCAAGACATCATGCTTGTTATTCCCAATTGAATGTGATTCTCCTGACCAGTTCTATGTAATGAGGAAAGCAAGAAGCAGATGACATCTTATGCAAATGCTATGTACCTAATATTGCATATAAATTTTCCTCAACACATTGAAGTACGCTCACTTCATAGATAATCCAAGCCTTTCAGAGGCATAGCATTTTGGCCGGGCAACCACCAGAAGCAAAACACCAAATTCCTTCCAAGTCTGTTTGTTATCTTGGATCTGTAGCCTTACTGGTGCAATGGTTAAAGTGTTTGGCTGCTCACTGAAAGGTTGGCAGTTCAAACCCACCATTGGCTCAACAGAAAAGATCTAGGAATATGCTCCCATAAAAAATACAGCCTAGAAAACTCTATGGGGCAGTTCTACTTTGTCCTATAGGATTGCTATGAGTCAGAATCAATTTGAGGACAGACACTTAACAAAAATGACATTTTACATAAAAAAAATCTAAAGCTCTGAATAATCATGTTAGTTTCCTGGTGTCTTCTTCCATATCTGACAGTCATGAGTGAGGAGAAATGAGAACTGACACTGAATCACAGTTTACTATATGTCATGTGCTATGGTGAGCGATTGCCTCACATTTTTATTCTTCTTCCTGACAACGTCATGCCTCACTATTTCCTTTGTAGAGCTCAAGAAATGGAAAGTTGCTTAAAACAGCTGCTTGTTGATGTTCTAGTATCACATGGCTGGGCAGTGGGCAAATAGCTAATAGAATAAATCAATGTCCAAGTCAAGATCCTGTCCAAGTCAAACTCTCTCTCTACTTGAAAATTGTTAGCAAGAAAGCAGCCTGCCAACAGTATGCAGGAATTGGTGTCCAGACCCAGCCCAGTTCCACATTAATTGATCAGAGCTGAGCTGAGAGGACAGGAGTGGAGAACAGAGAATAGCATTTAGATATTTGTTAGGAAAAGCAACCAGCCTCCACAACCCTCAAAAATAAGAAAAAAACCTGTTTACAAGTCCAGGGCAACTCAAATTCAAGTCCCAGGTATGAGAAATTAGTCAGGTGAAATAAAGATGTTGAGTTAGGGACAATGCCAAAAGTAGCCAACTGTAGAGAGCTGGCTCCAGTTAGATGCCCCTTGAGTCATGGTACAGAAGAGAGAAGAAACTTCTGAAATCTCCTGGGTCTTGAACCTCAAAAAAAAAAAAAAACCAAACTCACTGTGGTGGAGTCGATTGCGACTCACAGCAACCCCTCCTTGGACCTCTGTTTCTGAGGCAGTATCTCTGTGGAAGATGATTGTCCAGTCTTCCTTTCAAGGAGTGGCTGGCGGATTTGAACCACTAGCCTTGTGGTTAGTAGTCAAATGCCTTAGGCACTCTGCCACCAGAGCTCCTAGGGTCTTGAACATAGGCCTGTTTAAAGAGTGTGAGAATATACCAACCAGATTGGAACACTCCTGACACTGAAAAACCAAAAACCAAAGTCACTGCTGTGGAGTCAGATCCAACTTACAGCAACGCCTCCTTGGGTTTCTGAGGCAGTATCTCTACAGAAGTACATTGCCCAACCTTCCTTCCAACGAGTGGCTGGTGGGTTTGAACCACCAGCCTTCTGGTTAGCAGTCAAATGATTTAGGCACTACACCACCAGAGCTCCCACTGCCAGTGAAGAAAGGAGGGTCCTATTAATAATTCCTCGAATAATCCCTGCTGCCATTGAGTCATTCCTATTCATAGCGACTAGGGCAGAGTAGAACTGTGCCCATAAGCTTTTCAAGGCTGTAATCTTTACAG
Organism: Orycteropus afer afer; assembly: GCF_000298275.1. Taxonomy (NCBI): domain Eukaryota; kingdom Metazoa; phylum Chordata; class Mammalia; order Tubulidentata; family Orycteropodidae; genus Orycteropus; species Orycteropus afer. The sequence goes on from NW_006921654.1 coordinate 108,506, forward strand.
AAACATACTACCACATCTTTCTCCCATGAAGCAGCTGGTGGGTTTAAACTGTCAACCTTCCAGTCAGCAGCAGAGAACTTAACCACCATGCCATCAGGGCTCCTATTAATAATTGCACTGGGGAAACAGGCACAAAACCGGGACTGTTCCAGCAAACTCCAGTATGTGTTCATCCTGCATATGCAAACCCTACGCCACTTATTTGAGAGCATCAGGGCATGTTCTGATGCCAATTAATGCCTTCCCCACATTTCGCCATTTTCTCAGATAATATTTATTCCTAAAATAGTGTCCTGCAATGCCCTTGACAAACTCTCAAAGCTTGTTTTCCCAAAAAACAACATTTCTACATGCTCTAAATTATTTTCTATCGAAAGGAAAGTAGGTTTTCTTGCCAAGTAACTGGGATGAGAAGGCATGCACCCTCCACCACCAGGGAAAAATGAGAAGTTTCAGAAATAGAATATTTTATCTCATGCATAAAGTCAACAAATTAGTTCCAAAGGCATAGAAGGGATACAGGCAGAGCTCCAATATCCTAGAGACAATCTCGCTGCCCACAGGAAACTGTGGTGGGGAGGTTAGCAAAAGAGTATAAAGATTCCCAGGATGTGTGTTCACCTGTCACAAATTAACACTTCAAAATATTAACCCTGCATGTTCTGCTCAGGGCTTCCTCTGACAGGTGCCACTTTGAGGTTCTCCAGTGAGGACTGTCTTGTTTTCCTTTCCTAAGAGGGAATCCAGGGGAAGAACTGGAATGATCTCCATTCATCATTGTGTACCTAAAATCTGAATTTGTCTCCAAGGCATCTCTTTGGCTATGTATGCTTCCTCTTTGGTCCATGTTTGGCAAACTCTTATCTGCTAATTAAATCATGTATATGCAGCAATAATGTTTCCATTTGTGTGAACCCAAAATACATAATGACTAATCAGAGCTCCCCGGCACACAAATTGACTACAATGAGTCATATTTTCGGACATTAAAAAGAAAAAATTCTGATGTTGTGGATAGCTGCTGTATCATTATCATCGGAAAATGTGGCATTCCTTTCAGAGTTCTAAAGGAGTGGATGTGCTATTCAGATCCCCATCACTGTTTTGGAGTATTTTATCCAACAGGGGGCCCCTGATTATTATAAACACATTGAGACCAAAGCCTTCTTTTGAGAGAGGAAGGCAGTGAATTCTAAGAAGGAAAAGGAGTTGTCTCCCTCAGTGTCATGCTCTTGGGGAGAGTCAGAGTCAGGACTGGAGCCTGGCCCAGTGCATTTTTATCAACATCTTTGCCCTCATAACCTTCTTCACGGTTCTGATACCTACCAGTACTCTTAATTTTAATATCACTGTTTTTCTTCAACATGTGTTATTCTATAATCTCTATTTGAGTCTCATACTAATGCTAACCTTCTCCTGGCCTCTTTACCCTCTATTCTTAGTTTTTCTATAAATATTACCTTGGTGTCTTTTTATCCTCTATTTTTAAATGCATGTATATAGCTTAACCTTTGATAGCATACATGTTAAATAGATTAAGCTTAAGAAAATGTCTCTGCTCTGACTTTTTCCTCTCTCTCTACATTTTCCAATGATTTATACTTGGAATAAAAGGTATTAAATCCATAAAAAGATAATAAAAGAAACAAAATAATAGAGTAGCTTTTTAAGGCTGACTATAACACAAAAGTTAGTCTAGTCCACTTGTTAAAGAAAAGAGAAATGAGCGGTTTATGAGAGATGATTTAGGAATAGTCCCTATGTTTTGGCAACAGCCTTCTAGCTGGTTTCTTGGCCAGCAGCCATTTTCTCCTCCATCCCATTTCCATCCAACTGCCAAATTGATTTTCCTAAAATACAAAATACATCATTTCATTTACCAGCCTAAATGCCTTCTGTGGCTTCCTGTTGCCCAGAGAAGAGAAAATAAATTCATTAACTTTGAGGACCTTCCATAATCTCCCCTCACCTCACTTTTCTGCATTTCCAGCTTTGTCTCTGGTTGCTCTCCAAGACACATAGGACCCTGCTGAAAAAAACAAACAAACAAAACGATTCACTCTGATTCCTCTATACTTCAGTGACTTGGCACACACTATACTGACTCAGATACATCTTCTCCTTTTCTGACTGGGAATTTCTTTTCACCCTGTGAGATCAGATTGATACTTTCTGATTTTAGAATTTCTCTGAAGGTGTCCTTGCCTATGCATCTGTCTTTTCTCTGGTCGTATACTGATTCACTTCCCAGGCCCTCTTTGAGATGCTGGGAGGGCAACAAAACAGGGAGGCTTGTTCTCCCTTCGGGGTGTTCACATTCTAGAAGGGAGAACAACCTGGGAACAAATACATAAGCAGTATGGTTTAAAATAGTGAAATGTGCTACTTGAAAAAAAAAACAAAAATAAGAGCACCATATACTGGGTAGTTTGGTAACTCTCTCAGGACATAGTTTTTGAGGGAAAAACTGATTACACATAGGGAACTAGCAGGGCAGAGGCAGAGGTTTCAAACAAGTGGAATAGAAAAAGAGGATGTAATGAAAACAAGTATGTCCTGTTTGAACAGCAAATACTAAGAAGAGAAGCAAGGAGGATGGTTTGACTCCACTGTGGTGAGCAGATGCAAACTGGTGGAAGTTAACTCATGCCTTTCTCCCCAGGAGGGGGTTACATAAATCTCTATCTGTATCTATATCTATTCCTCATCAGTGCTCTTATAACTATTATATATATATATATATATCATTATTAGACCCTTTTCATATTCATTATACTTTTTATGCTCAATTATCAAAATCCTCTAATAGATTATCAGACACTGCCTCATTAGCACAATGCATAGATTGTATCTTATTTCCCTGTTCTTAGAATGGCCTGAGAAAACATGTGATGCATATTGTTGTTGTTGTTGTTGTTATGTACCATTGAGTCATCTCCGACTCACAGAGACACCTCCTTGGGTTTCCAAGGCAGAAGCTCTATGGAAGTAGATTGTCCAACCTTCCTTCTGAGGAGGTGGGTTTGAACCACCAACCTTCTGGTTAGCAATCAAGTGCCTTTGGCACTATGCTACCAGAGCAAAGACTCATATATTTATTCATTTATTTATTTCTGTCTTTAGACATTGCTTCTTATGTGCCCAGTGGATATATAGACACTGGGAATAAAATGGTAAGCAAAGATTGGCAGAGCCCTGCTCTCATGGAATTTACAACCCTAAGCCAATCCTCAGAAGGAAGGTTGGGCAATCCTACTTCCGTAGTGATACTGCCTCGGAAACCCAAGGAGGGGTCGCTATGAGTCGGGGCCGACTCGACGGCAAACAACAACAACATAGGAGAGTCACCAAAGAACTACAGACATTAATCTAAAATTACCATCATACTATATGATACAACAAAGACCTAGGCACATCTTATGGGATCAAGGAAGATGCTTCTGGAGAGAGGGATGTTAGGCTACAATCTGAAGGGTAAACAGCAGCACATTATATGGGAAGAGGGAGGAGGAAGAAGGACATTTTGGCTGAAGGAAGAGTAAATTCCCTGGATGTGGAGGACAAGAGTCAAGGCTCTGAAAGAGAGTTTGCTTTGCACACCATGTAAAGGATTTTTAGTTTTATTCTAAGTGCAATGGGAAATCAATTATTTCTTCTGAAGTAATCCCAAAATATTAATTAATTCAGCTCAGCATATATTTTGATTACCCAGTTTATGGCTGGGGGTTGTTGTCGTTTGCCATTGAGTCAACTCCAGTTGGTAGTAAGGCTATGTGACAGAGAGGAGTGCCCCTGCAGGTTTTCTGAAGCTGTAATCTTTCTGGAAGCAGAGCTGCTGGATGAGTTCAAACTACTGACTTTTCCATTAACGGTTAAGTGCTAACCATTGTTCCACCAGGCTGCTTAAGTTGTGGTTCATGCATCTCTGTATCCTTTGTAGTTGTTAGCTGCTGTTGAGTACACCCTTGACTCCTGGCTACCCCATGCACAGGGGAAGAAACACTGCCTGTTCCTACACTGTCCCCATGATCAGCTGTGGATCAGAGCATCTTAATCCCCTAAACCCCTGTTACTGTGAGTTGCCATGGAGTCCGTTCCAACTCATTGAGACCTCATGTGTGCAAAGGAGAACTGCTCCATAGTGTTTCCAAGGATGTAACATTTTGGAAGCAAATCACCAGGCATGTCTTCTAAGTTGCCTCTGGATAGGTCTGAACTACCAACCTTTCAACTGGTAAGCAAGTGCTTAACTGTTTTGCCACCCAGGGACACCCCTTAACCCCTATCATTGCTCTAAAACTATTTTAAAATAACAAACCAAAGTAACTTCCTTTGCTAAAATATGACATAAAATTGCCTGTTTATGTTGGGTTTCTGGTTACCTTCCAGGCTCATTCTCCCACTGCTCTCGTCTATATACCTGGGCTCTTGGCATCTACATGGCTTTAATTCCCCTAAAAATAGACTGTTATCACTTGTCTCTGTGCTTTTGAACCTCTGTTCATTTATGCTGACACACATGAATGGATTCATGATGAGAGGAACAATACCCTAATTTCAGATCAGAGGTTTTGATCAGGAACTTCTTTAAAGGGGACCGTGCAAAGGATTTATAATCTGAAATAATCAATGACAAGCTGATATCTGTCATACCCAACTTAGAAGTTGTTTCAGGTTGAGTTTTGGGATACTAGGATTTGTGGTACATTTTTGAGGTTATTGTCATTGTATTTTTTGAAATTTTGGTCAACTCAGACAACACAGGAAATAGATGACATTGGGAATGAGAAACAAAAAGTCCGTAATACTACTAATGTGTTTAGGAAGAAGAATCAAGATTGAGAAGTCTGTTTGTCTCAAATCAGCACATATCTTGCACACATTTTATAGAGGCAGACACAAAGAAAGCTTCTAGGAAGAAATTTAAGTATCTTACAAGGAAAGAATAAAAATGAAACAAGATGGAAATGAATCAGGAATAATATCACCATGCTGGGCACCATCTTCTGGTTTTATTGTGACAATAGAGCTTCTCCACAGATGTAGCTGCTTTATTAGACCCCACTGACCACTAATGCTGACAAAGGTAGAGAGATGCCCACAGAAAAATATAGGCAAAAAGACAAAAACAAAAACAAAAAAGGCAAAAGAAAAAGAAGTCTACATTTTTTTTCTCTCTCTGAGCACCCTTTTTGTTTTTGTTTTTGTTAGAAGCTGTACATGTATTAAGAACATAATATTATCTGTTTTATTTATTCATTATAACAGAGTTTCTCAACTTTGACGCTATGGTTGCTTGTACAATTTCTCTCACAAAGATCAGCACAAGGCCGGTCCCCAGAAGGCAGAGGTTAAAGAAGTCCCAAATGTCCAAACTACTGTGCCACTCCATCATTTCAGATATTAACTCCTCCTCCTCCTCCCAGTAATTTCCCCTGTCTTAGGGTTCTGTATTTCACTGTAATGCCTCACAGAACTCACAGACACTCAAGGGATCGTCTCACATAGTGATGGTGGTGGCTGGCAGGCTGGCGAGTCCCAGGTCCGTGAGTGGGTCTGTAGGATCCTCCCAATTCTCAGGGTTTGATGAACCTCGATCAGCAGATCAGATGACGGCTCCTGTCCCAAATCCAGGGGTGAGATGAGGATGAGCCAAAACACAGAACCCGAGCAAGAGGAGGGCAAACCTTCCCAGGAGATTCGTAGGTATACCCTCAAGGAAGCTAAGATGGGTGGTTTGAATTATACACCCCAGCAAGGCAGGACTCAAAATACATTCCACCTGTGTTGCTCCAACAGAAATAACCCAAGTGGATGGCTTTAACAATCAGCAGCTCAAGGCAAATCCAACCACAGAGCCAATTGCCAGTCATTACAGGGAACGACTACTACCAGCTGCCCAGCCAAGTTGACACCCGACCTTAACTACCACACCACCCCAAACAGGCATGGGTAATAGGATTTACAATACATCACAGAGTGGAGGACAATGGCTAGAAGGACCACATCAAGCAATTCACCTCAATCATCATCTTGGGCCAGATAATTCTTTGTGTTTGGGGCTGTCCTGTGCAAATGAAGCATTTTTAGCAACATGTCTAAACTCTACCCACTAGATCCCAGTAGCATCCTTCTCTCCCCTGGTACTGACAATTAAATATATCTCCCAACATGACCAAATGTCCCCTGAGGTGAACAGTGAGAACCTCACATTGCCAGATGAATTAAGAGTCTAATGCAAGGTAGGATGATTCACTTTTCTATGTTCTGTATGCCTTTGTCTACATATCTTTGTATAAGCACAAGAGATTGTTTGTATGTATACCTTGCAGGTATGATCTTTTCCTTATCTCATATAATCTTCCTAGGTATCCTTAGAATAGATACTATTTTCTACTTTCACCCTATTCTTAAACTGAAGTTCAGAGAGGGTAACTCATTTAACATCCATACAAAATAAAAGTAGAAAGCAGAATAAAACTGAAACCCTAAGCTGACTCAGAATCTAATAGCAAACTGACAATAGAATTAATGATGAAATAGTAATAAATTAATGATAAAAATCATCTGTCATACTGTGATGGCTTTCACCTTGCCAATATCTCAAAGTCTAGCAGATGGAGTTTTCAGTAGAACTTCCAGACTAAGACAGAGTAGGAAGGCGGCCTGGTGAGTGACTTCTAAAAATTAGCAATGAAAACCCTAGGATCACAACAGAATGGTGTCTCATTTAGTGCTATGGTCATGAAGATGGCACAGCACTAGGTAGCACTCCGTTCCATTGCATGTGAGGTCTCCAGAACTCTCAGCCGATTCTATAGTAAGTGAAAACTAACAGTGATAAAATAACAAAACATTGAAATTCACTAATTCATTATACTCACTCCATCTCCCCTACACACACCCATGAAAATCTGTCACCCACATTAAAAGTAGAACGTATTTCCAAAGCACTTTCATGTCCTCTTTCTCTGATACCCCTTATAACAACCCTTGAGGGTAGCGTAGCAGGAATTACTGCTCTCATTTTGTAGGTGTAATAACCAAGGGTCAGAGAAGTTCAATGACTCATACCAGGAGACTGCGATGACAATTGGGTATGCACCTAGCATATTAATTTTGAATAACTCAGCTCCCTTCATAGCCTCCCAGACAAAAAGAAATCTTTTTTTTTAATTTTTACTTAGTAGGCATTGGATTTGGATTTGCTTACACGCTTTTCCCATGAAATTAGTTTTCTTCCTTCTTGATCCTAAGGAAAGCAATCTAATTATACAGTATCGTGGCCCCCAAATATAGATCACTTTGAACAGCCTTAAATGGATACAGACAAGAATCCAGAGTTGAAAATCTCAGGGAAGCAATAGAGAAAAAGAGAGTGGAGAAGAGGAGGGAGTCTTGTCTTGCTATCAGGGTGTAATGGAGTATGATGTAGTGGGAACAGGAGGTTAACAGTGGAAAGTGATGGGAATATAGTCAGATCCTTGGATGAGATAGATAGGTGGAACTTTCAGGATGTGGGATATGAAAGAAATCCACTTTGTGATGGGAGACAAGGGAGAATTCCAAAACTAAAATTAGAGGTTAGGAGATATCCTGCCAAGAGCTGTGCAGAAAAGAAAGAATCAAAAAGAAAAGGGCTGAAAAGCCAACTAGGAGCCTAATGCAGCACTCCAATCATGAGTCATCTATTTGAGAAGGAACCTGAACAATGAAAAATTCCTTTTTCTTTTTGTCCAAGTGTCAGTCATTAATCTGTATTGTATCTCAAAGTTTTATGGGTATGGATTCCTTCATGTTATTAGAAATAGTGTTCTATAAATGACAGTTGGTCAATGTGGTTGATAGTATTGTTAAAATCTATATTCTAACTGATTTGTTTCCATGTTTCCTATCAATTATTGAAATAGGAGTATGGTAATCTCTGACCATACATGTGGGATTATCCATTTCTCTTTGGTAGATTATCAGTTTTTGATTCATGCATTTTGACGCTTTGTTATCAACACTTAGGACTGTTTTGTTCTCTTGAGGAACTGACTTCTTTATAATTATAATAAGCCCATCTTTGTCCCTGTTAAATTCTTTGCTCTAAAATCTATGGTCTGATATTAATATTATGCAATATTATTTTATATTGATATCCAGCTTTCTTCTGATTTGTGTTCACAAGTTATATCTTTCAGTTATTTTAATTTTATTTGTGTCTTTCTGAAGAAGATTTCTTTTGGACAGCATATAGTTGGGTCTTGCTTTTTAATCCAATGGACTACTTGTTATTCAAACATACCATGAATATTTATACAGTAAGTTTTAAATTTATCACCTTATTATTTGATTTTTATTTGATGCATCCTTTTATGATTCCCTGTTTGCCCTTCGCCCATTTTCATTAGACCATTTCCACTTTTTTTCTTCTTTTTTTTAGAATTTCATTTTACCTTTTTCTTGGCTTAAGAGTTGTAATTATTTGTTTTGTTATTTTAGTTGTTGTTTTAGAATTTATGTTATGCATCTTTCATCTTTTAAAATCTACCTTCATAGATTTTATAAATAAGAAACTTAGAGTTGTATGCTTACATTTCTTCCCTCCTGAAATTCATGCTCTT
>NW_006921654.1:117669-143747 GCF_000298275.1 Orycteropus afer afer
TTTTTTTAACCACTTTAAAGATGTCGCTCCAAAGTTGTCTTGATTGCATAATTTCCAATGCTCTATCCACTGCATTTTTATATATTTTTCTTTTCTAAATGATGTGTCTGTTTTTCTTTGTGGCACTTCTAAGACAAGACTTCCTCTTGAGTCTGCCTTGGTATGCTTTTCTTCATATATGTTGTACTTTGGTTTTATGGAACTTCTTGGATCTATGGGTTTTCCATTTTATTCAAATTCCAAAATTACTGGTTTTTTTTTTTTTTTTTTCTGTATTCTGACCCCACCTCCAGTATTATAACTGTACTTGGATATATTCAATCACGTTTTTTTCCCCCCCTCTGGCTTCCTTTTTGATCATTTATATTTTTATGTCTTCAAGCTCAGTAGTCATGTTTTCTGGAATATATAATCTTTCATCACTCTCATCCATTGTATTATAATTTTTAAATATAGAAATGTGATTTGGGTCTTTTTAGTATCTTCAATATCTTCATTTATCTTTCATAATGTACAAAATATAGTTCTGATAACTGTATTAATGGTCTTGTCTGCTAATTCTGTCAATTCTGGGTCAGTTTCAGTTAACTTATTTATGTTATCATATTTTTCTGCTCCTTGAATGGCTACCAATTTTTTGTTGCATGCCAGACATTGTGCGTTTTACTATGTTGAAGGCTGTCTATTTCTGTATTCCTATAAACATATTTAAGCCTTATTGTAGGACACATTATGTAACTTAGAAACAGTTTGTTCCTCCCAGGCCTTACTTTTATGATTTTGTAGGTATAATTGGATCAGTATTCCTTCTGGGGCTAATTATTCCCCTGTATAATGTATCAAATATGCCATGAATCATGAGGTTTTCCAGTTGGCTATTGAGAACATGCGCTATTTACATCCCTTTGTAAGCTCTAGCCACTGTTCACTGCTAATCTTTCTGTCTCTCTTTGTTTTGTTTTGTTTTATTCCCCTCCTTGCCTTTGGATTATTTCCTCTCATGCATGTAGTGGTACTCAATGGGAACCCTTTCCAGATGCATGTAATTCTCTCTGAATGTAGCTCTCCCCTCTATCACTCTGTCTTACAAACTCTATCTATCAATGTATCCCCATACTCTCAAAACTGTCTCTTCAACTCAGGGAGTTTGCTATATGCAGCCTGAGTTTTATTCATTTCATTGCTGCCTGGAAATTTTCTCAAGGCAATATGCTGGACCAAAAGTAGGGCTTACCTTGTTTCGTTGCTGCCTCTCAGACTCAATACCTTTGTCGTCTGATGTCCAATGTCCTAGAAAACCTTTGTTTCATATATTTTACCTTTATGTTGTTTTTTTTCAAGTGCAAATGTAAATCCACTCCATGTTATCCCATCTTGTTCGAATGAAGACATTTCATCCTTCAGTCTCACGTTAAAATTTCACTGCACCAGAGGAGCCAACCCTGGACTTTCCTCCACTTACCTCATTTTCCTATCACTAGGCATTACATCCCTTATACATTACCTTCATAGTAATTCTCACCATCTGTAAACTTAAGAAAAAAAAAATGCGTACTTGTTTGTATTTTCTGATCGTTACTAGACAATTTCATTCATCATAGCATAGATTTCTAGAATCCCAACAATTAGGTGCATAGCACATAATAATTGCTTATTAAGTATTGGTTGAATAAATGAATAAATCTTAATAATGTCATCCTTCCTCCTACTTGTTTTTTGCCTCACTCATTATTTAAAATTTAGCTTTCTGTGCATGCACTCTCTCCTGAGGAACTTTGTTAATCAGAATACTGCATTGTGCAAAGAGACTCATTGCATTTTCTTGAAACTCTTCATAGTAACAAGTCACCAGGCCAGTTGATCTGCATTCAAAATGCAGCACACAAAGCTCAGTACTTGTCCGTTGAAAGCATTTCAGGTGCACAGATGACGGGCAGCCTCCACACTGCCTCCCTCTTTCCTGAGGCACTGCTCTCTGAAATGCAGACTTGAAACAGGTTTGCTTTAGTAGAAAGTGGAAAGAAAATAAGTAGGTGATGTACATATGTCCCCTGCCACATGAGACTTTTCTCTCCCTCCAGCAACACATACCAAACCAAAACCAAAACGTGTTGCCACTGAGTCGACTCTGACTCATCACAATGCTATAGAACAGAGTAGAACTGCCCCCATAGGGTTTCCAAGGCTATAAGTCTTTATGGAAGCAGACTGCCATCTTTCTCCCATGGAGTGGCTGGTGGGCCCAAACTGCCAATCTTTCGGTTAGCAGTCAAGCACTTAATCACTGTGCCACCAGGGCTCCATCTTTCTGTGAAAAGTGAACACAGTTAAAATAAGGAAAAAAACATTAAGCCATTAACCTGGGACACTGTTTAGTGAGAGCCAGCTTGTTTACAATTCTTGTACTATCATGAAATGCTGCTGGATTTTCTGAATTATTTTCTCTCCCTTTTTTTCAAGCAGAGAACTCCAGAGTTGGGATTAATCTGGAGATAACCTTTCATTCAAACTCGCTACATTTATTGAATATACACTATATTCAAATGACTAGAGAGCGAAGAAGCAATAATTACTGAGCACCTACTAAGTTCTAGACATATTAGGAAAATGCTGATATAATAGAAAAAGCATGTGTTTTGAAGCCAGACAAATTTGGTCAGAAGGGAAAACTAATATTCAGTGAGGTCAAGGATGTTGCCTAGGTTCACATAGCTAATAGGTGTAAGAAGAAAGATTTAAAACCAAGTCTTACAGATCTAAAAGCTAAGGCTCTTTGTTCTACCAGGTAACCTATAAATACCAATATTTGTGGTTTCACAAACCTCTCCTCTGTAGTAGTATAGGTTATGTGATCAAGCTGTGTTAAATCCAGTTGCTAATGTTTATGTGGTCAGGAATATATGTACTCGAGTGACTTAAAAATCAACACCTAGAAGAGAGTGAGCCTTTCGACAATGCTTCTCATGCTGAGACCTCCATCAACGAGTGATTTTCTTGCTTTAAATTTAATGCTGACTCCATTCAAGCAGAAAATAGATTTGAAGACAATGAAAAATGCATGGCTTTATTTCCCTAAGGCCTTCTCTACACAGTAGGCCTTGAACAAAACTAATTTTATAAGGAGAGACAAACAACCAAGTTAATCTTCAAATGCAAAAGAAAAAAAAAAAAGATTTTTTTTCTCTAAATTATTTTATTAAGTATTGATTTCCTGATTCTTATTATCCATCTTCAAATCATAGGGATCAGTTTAGCTTTTGGTTACATTCTGGTAACAAAATTCATAATCAAGAGGAAAGAGGGAAATAATCTCCTTATGGTGTATGTAACTTTGCTATCCAAGGGAATGTTAGAAATTTCTGAGGAGAATGAAATATAGTAGTGGATGAGAAAGCCATAAGAACTCAATACAAAAGGATCCTTAGTGATAACCTGGTCCAGCAATTTTTTTCCTCCCACTGAGGAGCACTTTGATTGCTACTTTTCTATGTGGGTACTATGTGGTAGAAGATTCTTAATACAATCACATTGCACTTATTGAGAAATAATGAGTATACTGAATTTGATCAATTAAAAAATTGAATAACTGGTAGTTTGTTAACATTAGCAACAATAACAACAACTAAAAATTCTTTGTGGTCCAATTTATTCCCAGATTTCAAAGAACCCAAGAAGGTCTGAGGAAGTCATTGCTATTGTTGGTTCCAATAAGTTCAAAGGTAGTTGAAAGAGGAAGAGACACTTGAGTCCTTTATGGAGTAAAGCATAGAGAATAAGGTCAGAGTGAGAGACAAAATAGCCTCTCTAAGGACATGATAGAAATCAGAGAGGTACATGGAAATGGAGTGATGGTTGAGAGTATATGGAAGTAGGAGGAGTGGGAAAGCTTAGAATAGAGGAAGGTTGGGATCAAGCAGACTATCTTTCTGGTGTAAAATCACTGGGTGGCCCATTGCTGATGTCTTTTTTATTGATTGGTGTTTCATTTGCACAATAGTTTGAAGGTTTGAAGAGGAAGTGATAAAAGTGGGGGCTTATAAGCCATAACTGTTCTGTAGATGTATTTCTTGGAGCCATAAATTGCTTTTAAAATTATAAAAATTCTCTTATTGCCTTTATTTCTTGCATCTTTAGAAAAATTTTCAAGAAGTAGGTACCGTGTTGCCGTTTGACAATAATTTCCAATACTCATATGGTGGCTTCACTGTTACACAGCACCTAGGCTTTCCAATTTAATTCCATAGTGATACTGCCTCAGAAACCCAAGGTGGGGACTCGCTATGAGTCAAAATCAAGTCAACAGCAGTGATTGAGTAACATTTTGCTTAAGAGTTCTGGTGGTGCAAAGGTTAAACCAATCAAGTGCTAAGCAAAAGGTCACCAGTTTGAACCCTCCAGGGAACTCTGGTGGTGTAGTGCCTAACGCATTTGACTACTAACCAGAAGACTGGAAGTTCAAACCCACCAGCCATTCCTTGGAAGGAAAGTTGAGCAATCTACTTCTGTAGAGATACCACCTCAGAAACCCAAGGGGAGTTGCTATGAGTCAGATATGACTCCATGGCAGTGGATTTGGTTTTTGGCATTGACTCCATTGGAGGAAGATGAAGGAGTCTGCTTCTATAAAGATTTACAGCCTTGGAAACCCTCTGGGCAATTCTATGCTGTCCTAGAGAGTCCTTATGAGTCAGAATTGACTTGATGGTAGCGGATTTGGTTTTTTGGTTTAAGATCTTGCTGCAATGGAGATTGAGATTCAGTGGGTCTTCAGTGGTTCCCAAGGCTCAGCAGTTCTAACTCTCAAGTGGTGGTAGAAGTGGTGATAGTATCACAGACCAACTTTGAAGAGTAAGAGCTTAAAGTGAGTATCTTCATCTGGGCCTGAGAAGAAAAGCTAATATGAAGATCATTTATTTGGTAATGTGATATGAGGAATAGGAGTATGAACCAGTATAAGAATATTTTATCAAGCTGGACTCCAGTATGGCCAATTACTGACAAATCACAGTGGTATTATTTGTCAAAATTTGCTGCCTCATGGCTAAAAAACAAACATTTTTGTCTATCATTTCTTGCTCCTGTTGGTCAGGGGTGGTTCAGCAGGCTTGTACTTCTTGGTTCCATGAGAGTGACTGCAGGGCATTTTTTCTCTGGCCGTCTTATCCTGATGTATCACATAAACCCTAGGACATTGAAAAACAAAGAAAAATGTTTACAACGTGGGCAAGAAAAGGTATTATTTGTATTGTTCCAGAAAGAAGCTAGTCAAAGCCTACTTACTGGGAATCTGTTGCCACAGAAGTGACTGGGTGGCCAAGAAAATTTTTAGTCATTCGCAAGACCTATAAGAAACAATATGCTTTGTCATGACTCTCTGGCACTTTAAGCAAAAGGACTTAGCTGTAAAGTTCATGGCCCTTAGAGGCAAAAGCCAAAAGGTCTCTCCAGCACCTGGCCACACTGGTTCCTCCAAAGCAATGTCATGATATTATCGTTCAGATGATAAAATCATAGTCACATTGCTAGACAGTAGGTTTCTGGGAAGAGGAGAGGAGATTCACCTTCTCTCTCAGATTATTAGAGATTTCTTTAAGGGCCTTCTAGTAAATGTGGCCTCTTGGCCTCCAAGACTTTCACTTGCCTCTCAGTGCCTTCCAGTTCAGGAAATGGTCATTTGTTGGCAGAGTTTACTCATCAAAAGAAAACCATATACTCTAGTGGAATAGTTACATATACATAGCACTGTGTGCTCATACAACTATAGAGGAAATCCCTCTCCTTTGGAAGATTAAGCCGTTTAAGCCTGACTGATGATGCTACTGAGCCAAGCTTTGCCCTTTGTCCCCTATGTGAGTCTTATAGATTGTCATCACCACCATAACAATGGTTAAAGAAACCAAGCGTCTCTGGTTTGTAGGCAGCTAACTCTTTCACTTTCCTTACTGTATTTCTGCAACCAGAGTAGAATGATAGTCTTTTAGAAAAATGTGACATTCCCCAGCTAATTAAAATGTTTCAAAAGGTTAAGACTGTGCAATAAACATTAAAGCTAGAAATCATTGCTCAGGTTAGGGCTGGTAACTTCAGTTACCTGTTTAACTGTGAGGCCCACATTGTTTTCCTGTTGTGAAGAAAATAAGATTACTGAAAACTGAAGGATGTTTAATGTGTCAGTAAAGCATAGATAGCCTCACACATGAGTTCCTGGCAGTTTTGGAGCATGAGAAACTGACATATTCAAAGACCCTTGAGATTTAATGGAGCATCAAATAGCTTGAATTTGGCAAGAGGCCACATTACATAGAGGGAAGATTAGACCCAAGTGTGAGAATGAATTCTCTACATCTTTGAATTGAATTCCAGCTACTTTTCAAAATAAAATGTGTAACTGTAAATTTAATATTTTTATCCTAAAGCCTCAGTTTACTCTTATTTAAAAGAGTAAAAATATGATTGTTGTTACTATCCCAGATTTATCAAGGGAAACTAATATTTTGGTTTTGTCTCATATGTATCTGGTGTGAAGATAACAGATCAAAAGATAGGAAGTGTTTTATAATGCACAAAAGGAATAAAAGGTAGAGTAGAATTTCAAATTCTCATGGAATCCAGAATTTCCGAAGCCATAGAGGCTGGATGAACCCCCAAAGCTACTGCTCTGAGATAATCTTTAAACTGTAAAGCACAGATATCCCCTGAAGTTTTCTTAAAGCTAAACAACAGTTTAGCATAACTAGTAGAGTTGTCAATTTGTTGTACTGTGGTGGCTTGTGTGTTGCTGTGAGGCTGGAGGCTGTGCCACTCATATTCCAAATACCAGCAGAGTCACTCGTGGTGGACAGTTTTCATTTGAGCTTCCAGACTAAGACAGACTGAGAAGGAGGACAGGACCATCAACTTCTGAAGAAACTGGCCACTGATAACCTTATGAATAGCAGTGAAACACTATCTGATATAGTGCCAGAAAATGAGCCCCTCAGGTCAGAAGACACTCAAAATACACCTGGGAAGAACTATCTCCTCAAAGTAGAGTTGATCTTAATGACATGGATGGAGTAAAGCTTTGTGGACCTTCATTTGCTGATGTGGCATGACTTGAAATGGGAAGAAACAGCTGCAAACATTCATTAATAATCAGAAAGTAGAATGTAGGAGGTATGAATCTAGAGAAGTTGGAAGTCGTCAGAAAAGAAATGGAATGCATAAAGTTCAATAACTTAGGCATTAGTGAGCTGAAATGGACTGGTATTGGACATTTTTAATCAGACAAACATATGGTCTACTCTGATGAGAATAACAAATTGAAGAGGGGTAGTATCACATTCATTGTCAAAAGAACATTTCAGCATCTCTCCTGCAGTACAATGCTGTCTCCAACCACTAAAGCCAAAGATAAAGAAAATAAAGTTTTTCCAACTTCTGCAGTCTGATATTGACCAAACATGCAATCAAGATTGATAATTACTGGTGATAGGAATGCAAAAACCGGAAATAAAGAAGAAGCATCGGTAGTTAGAAAATGTGACCTTGATGATAGAAATGATGTTGGAGATCACATGATAGAATTGTGCAAGACCAATGACTTGTTCATTGAAACCCCTTTTTTTCAACACCATAAATGGTGAGTGTACATGTAGACCTTGCCAGATGGAATACATAGGAATCAAATCCACTACATCTGTGGAAAGAGACAATGGAGAAGTTAAATATCATCAGTCAAAACAAGACCATGACAATGACAAACATGACTATATGAGTGGATAGATGGGTGGACAGGCTGAAATATTAGGTATGTCTATGCAGCAGGGAGTGTACCCAAGTCCATGTATAGGGTTGGCAGACAATGGTTCTATAGGTATATTTGTATGTTCTGTAAGAATTCCCAGGTGTATAGTAGATCTGACAAGGGACAAGGTTGTAGTCACTTCTTGGTCATAGCCAGCTATCCAGAGGGAGCAAGTAGTTGAACCTGTGGGCTTGGGACCATAGCCACAGGGGACATCAAGCTCATTTGGCATAACATACTAAACAAAACAATGTTCCACCTCCTGCTTTGGTGAGTAGCGACTATGATCTTAAAAGCTTGCAAGCAGCCATATAGATGCAATGATGGGTTTCTCCTCCTCCAGAGCAAAGAAGAATGAAGAAAACCAAAGATTCATGGAAACAATTAGTTCTAGTGACTGGTACACCATCCAATCTGCAGCCTATATGACTATGAGACCAGAAGAACTAGATAGTGCCCAGCTTCCACTGTCAACCATCGGAAGGACATCTATGTAGGAGATCCTGGAGAGAGAGGGAGAATAATGTAGAACAAAATTCAAAATCATTTGGAAAATAAAACAAAAAGGGGGGACCAGGTTTGCTGGTCTGATAGAGCCTGGTGGAACCACTGAGAGTATAGCCCCTAGCTGCCCTTCAGGTCTGAAATTGAACCCACACTTGTGGCTTCCAACAAAACAAAAGACAGGCATATGAGTTGAACATTTACCTGAGGTAGATACACTCCTTGGAGAGAACAATCATGGGAGAAGAAGGGCTGTTTATGCACAGGGAGACAGCTCAGGGGGCAGGAGTGCATGGAGGGATGGACACAGGGAAGAGGTAACTATTGGGAGGAAGTGGGAGGGGAGCTGTTGCATTGTGGTAAATTGTAGTCAATATCATGAGTCAAAGTGTATGTGAACTGCTCTATGGAAAGTGAATTTGCTCTGTAAACTTTCAACCAAATCACAATTTAAAACAAAGGGGGTGGGGGGGACAAGGCCATGAGCTGACTGTGGAACACATCACTAATTGCTCATATGCAAGTTCAACTTGAAGCTGAAGAAAATTTAAAAAAATAACTCCACAAGAGCCAAAACAGGACCTTAATTATATCCCACCCAAATTTAGAAACCATCTGAAAAATAAATTTGATGTACTGAAGACCAGATGAGTTGTAGGATGACAGCAAGAACATCACACATGAGGAAAGGAAATGGCCATTAAAAAGACAGGACAGGAGGAAAAGACCAAAATGCATGTCACAAGAGACTCTGAAACTTGCTCTTGAACATCGAGTAGTTAAAGCAAATGAAAGATATGATGAGATAAAAGAGCTGAACAGAATATTTCAAAGGTAACTTGAGAAGACAAAGTAAAATATTATAATGAAATGTGCAAAGACCTAAAGTTACAATACCAAACGGGAAGAATACACTCAGAATTTTTTAAGCTAAAAGAACTGAAGAAAAAGGTCAAGCCTCAAACTGCAATGTTGAAGGATTCTGTGGGCAAAATATTGCTGCAGGAAACACCAAAAGAAGATGGAAAGAATACACAGAGTCACTGTACCAAAAAAAATCGGTCAATGTTCATCCATTTCAGGAGGTAGCATATGATCAAAAATGAATGGTATTATTGGAAAAAGTTGTTGTTATTTGCCGTCAAGTTGGACCTGACTCATAGCGACCCCTCCTTGGGTTTCTGAGGCAGTATCACTACGGAAGTAGATTGCCCCATCTTCCTTCCAAGAAGTGGCTTGTGGGTTTGAACCACTGCCAACCTTCTGGTCAGCAGTCAGGTGCCTTACGCACTAGGCCACCACAGCTCTGGTAGAGTAGTGGGAGCTCTGATAGGGTAGTGCCTAAGGCACTTGACTGCTAATCAGAAGGCTGGTGGTTCAAACCCACCAGCCCTTCCTTGGAAGGAAGATGGGGCAATCTACTTTCATAGTGATACTGCCTCAGAAACCCAAGGAGGGGTCGCTATGAGTCGGGTCTGACTCCATGGCACATAACAACAACAACAACAACATTGGAAAAAGTCGAAGCTATACTGAAGGAATTGGCAAAAAACAAGGTTCCAGGAATTTATGGAATACTTATTGAGATGTTTCAACAAACAGACGCAGTGCTGGAGGCACTTACCTGTTTATGCCAAGAAATGTGGAAGACAGTTATCTGGTCAACCTACTAGAAGAGATCCATATTTTTGCCCATTCTAATGAAAGGTGATACAACAGAATGTGGAAATTATCAAACAATATCACTGGTATTACATGCAAGAAAAATTTTGCTGAAGATAAATCAAAAACAGTTGCAGCAGAATGGACAGGGAGCATCCAGAAATTCAAAGAGGATTCAGAAGAGGATATGGAACAAAGGTTATCATTGCTAATGTCAGACGGATCTTGTTTGAAAGCAAAGAATACTAGAAAAGTGTTGGCCTGTGTTTTCTTGACTATGCACAGGCATTTGACTGTGTGGATCATAATAAATTATCAGTAACATTGAGAATGGGAGTTCCAGATCACTTAACTGTGCTCATGCAAAACCTGAATGTAGACCATAAGGCTGTCATTCGAACAAAAAAAGAGATATTGCATGGTTTAAATTCAGGAAGTGTGTGTATCAGAGTTGTATCTTTTCACCATACTTATTCAATCTGTATGCTGAGCAAATAATCTGAGAAGCTGGATTATATGAAGAAGAACAAGCTATCAGGATTGGGGGAAGACTCAGTAACAACCTGTGATATGCAGATGACACAACTTTTCTTGCTGAAAGTGAAGATGACTTGAAGCACTTACTGATGAAGATTGAAGACTATAGTCTTCAGTATGCATGACACCTCAATATAAAGAAAACAAAAATCCTCACAACTGGTCCAATGAACAGTTTCACAGTGGGTGGAGAAAAGATTAAAGTTGTCAAGGATTTTATATTACTTGGTTCTACAATCAACACCAATGGAAGCAGTAGTTAAGACATCAGATGACATACTGCATTGGGCAAATCTGCTGCAAAAGACTTCTTTCAAGTGATGAAGAGCAAAGATGTCTTGTTGAAGACTAAGGTGCACCTAACCTAAGCCATCGTTTGTTCAGTTGCCTCTTATGCCTGTGTCACGAGCTGGACATTGAATAAGGAAGACCAAAGAAGCTTTTGAGTTGTGGTGTTGGGGAAGAATGCTAAGAGTACCATGGTCTGATAAAAGGACTAACAAATCTGTCCTGGAAGAAGTGCAGTCGGAATGCTCCTTGGAGGCAAGAATGGTTAGACTTTGTCTCACCTACTTTGGTCATGTCGTCAGAAGGGACCATTCCCTGGAGAAGGATATCATGCTTGGTAAAGTGGAGGGTCAACAAGGAAGGGAAAGGCTCTCAATGAGATGGACAGACACAGTGGCTGCAATCGTGGGATCAGGTACAGCAAGGATCATGAGGCTGGCACAGGACCAGGCAGTGTTTCCTTCTGCTGTGAATAAAGTCACTATGAGTCAGAGATGACTCGATGGCACCTAACAACAACAACAGTAAGTGACAGAAAAGTGGTCAAACTATACCCAGTCAAAGGCAGAAAGCTTGTGATAGGGATTACAATCAAGGGTCTGAGACAGAATGGGAGAAAAACAACAACAAAAAAATGTAGAAAAAAATTCAAAAGCATAAAAAAGAGCAGATGTGCTTGTCTGAAAGATACTTCTGTAACCTTGAGACTGTTGCCCTTAGACACCCTTCAAGCCTGGAGCTGAACCCCAGGGATCAACTTCCAGGCAAACAGTAGACAGGCCTATAAGGTGAACAGTAACATCTGTGAGGAATGTACTTCTCAGAACAATCAACCATAGAAACCAGAAGGGCAGCAGTTTGCCCAAAAACAAATCTCAAATGGCACAAAGGGCCAGGAGAGAAGAACAAATGGACATGAGGAACACATGAAGTGCGGTTACATTGAGGGGACTGAAAGCAATGTAACAAAACAAAATGTGTATAAATTGTTGAGTGGAAAACTAATTTGCTCTATAATTTTTCACCCAAACCACAATAAAAAGATAAAAAGAAATATTGTAATGGTGATGACAGTAGTGATGATGATGATGGTATAATGTAATGCTTTGTACAGGAGCTCTGGTGGCATAGTGTCTGAGGCATTTGACAGCTAAGCAGAAGACTGGAGGTTCAAACCCACCAGCCACTCCTCAGAAGAAAGGTTGGGCAATCTACTTCCATAGTGATACCACCTTGGAAACCCAAGGAGGAGTCACTGTGAGTCTGATCCAACTCCACAGCCATGATTGTGTTGCGTGTACATGAATATTATAAGTTTGACATAGTAGTATGCACTGTTCATGACAATGACCACATGAACAATGCTTTATTTATTTATTTTTATTTTTTCCTTGAAATTCTGTAAGAATATGTCTCTTAATCTGAATCTCATAGTTGGTGAGATGTGGTTCTAGAACTTGAACTAGGCATGTCTGGCTTCCAGACTGTTGCTATTACCATTATTATCACCATGATAATTGCACAGCCATGACCTTAATGTTGCCTTTCATTCATCCTCCAAAAATCCCAGAAAGATCCTCATTCCTTTAATGGCACTGTCATTTTCAGGACATGTGAAATTACATTGTGACTTACAAGCACTTTTAGATAACAATATTCTGCTGTGGTGACCATATTGAAATGCATCTATGAGTCACTCACCAAGATTCTATGGAAAGGCATAAAGAATGACATGTGTGGAACAGCTGGAGATTTGAAATTTTTGTCCAGAAAAGACAATAATTCAGGGGGGAAAAGAGTGAGGCTCATTAGAAATAAGTTATTGTCAGATTTTAAATTACTTAATACTGATATGGAGTCCTTACTCTGTAGTTTGGAAAGCTAATATAGGGTTACTGCCAGTTGCCAATAATATTAATTAAAAACATTTAGTTGCTTAGGAGGTAGTGAACTCCCTGACTATGGGAGTGGAAATTCACTAAATTGTGACTGGCATTAAAGAGATTCAAGAATGGGATAGGGAATTAGAATGGATAACTCCTATTTTCTTATCTACTGAGAATACAGGATTCTCTTCAAAATTTAATTTCCTGGGAATCTTGGACATCACAAGTTCTTCATGGTGGCCTTGCAGGGGATCATAGATAAAATTTCCAGGGCAAAGAATCACCTCACCTGCTCCTACACAGGGATTGCACTGAAGGAAGTATGAAAACTACTGGCAAAGCCTTCATCATCTCAGGACTTTAAGGAGAAAGTCATTGCCATGTCACTGTAAGCCCCTGTAAGTGTGAGAAATCTGTCAAAACAATAAGTAAGATCTCTTCATTTAAATGGAAGAACTCTCTAGTGTTGCCTTTGCACCAGAAAGTTTCCTGCAAACTCACTTCTCTAGCTTCAGGTTTCTCCCTCCCTGTCCATGGTTTGAGAAGCTTTTCCTCATTCCTGAAAGCAGAAAAAGGCAGGGATGTAAGTCTAGCATTTGGTGAGCACTCTTTAGTCAGACAGTAAGCCAGTGCTGTGGATTGAGAGAGAAAGAATCCATTTATGCCACATCAAGTTCACATTTTTATAGGGGACACAGCATTGTATGTGAGGACACCTGACCTAAGATGTGATGACAAAAAGGTGAATCAGATAAAACCTGCTTTGCTTTCCCACACACATACTTATACGCCCAAAGACTTTCCTTCCTGTATGTGGTAGATGTAATCACCTTACCTAGTTTATCTGGTCCCTGTATACACTGAGAATCATATCTTATACCATGCCCCACTGCATTCACTTTGTTCTAGGCACTCACATTAGTCTTTTTCTGCTTCCCAAGTACATCAGGCTCATTGTAGCCCTCTCCTTAGAACATTTTTACCTCACTTTTTCAATTGTTTGGCTCCTCCTTCTAATATGTTTTGTCTCAGCTCAAATTTCATCTCTTCAGAATGTTATTATCTAATGATTACACAATATGAAATACTTCCTTTCCCCAACACTCATTCAGTAACACGCCTCCATGCTATAATTTCTTCTTAACATATTTTATTTTTTGACGTTAGCTTGAATGGATGTAATTACATGCTTTTATCATTGCATCTATCAACTTTCACAACACACACATTCACACAGAGAGAAATATAAAGTCTATCCCAGATAGATGTGTGTCTGTCTTCTTCTTCTCTGTACCTTCAGTATCTGGTAGTATGTGGTGTAATAAATACTCAAGAAAGATATCAGAAAAAACCAGGTTGAAGCACATAAAATGTATGAATAAAGTTAATTTTCAGGAAGGTCCCAGTTCCCTCCATTGTAGAAGGACAGCATTTGGAACATGCATTGCAGTGGCCATGAGACACATTTCTTTCACAGCAGTCATAGTGATCATTTTCCTCATGGTACTCAAGGTACACAGTTCCCTTCCAAGTGTCATATTGCTGTTGTGGTCAGTCAGCCCCAGATTTACGTTGACCCCATGTGTTGGAATGGAACTGCTCCACAGGGTTTTCCTGTCTATAATCTTACTGGAAGCAGATTGTCAAGCCTTTCTTCTGTGGAGCCATTGGGTAGTTTGAACCAACAACCTTAAGGTTAGCAGTTGATCACAAACCACTTGGCCACCCAGACTCTATAGCAGCCATATGCACACTTTTCTTAGAGGAGTCTTCATGTACTCTTCTCTTACATTAGCCGTAGTACACATTTCACTTAGGCCTCATGGTGTACATATCTCTTACAGAAGCAAATATTTTGATGTAATAAATGAGTAAGTGAGAACTCACTCCACTCTGTGGAATATGTTTCATTTATTCAGAGTGCTGTTGTGTGCCATCAAATTCATTCCAACTCACAGCGAACCCATGTGACAGAGTAGAACTGCCCTATCTGGTTTTCTTGGCTATAATCTTTACAGAAGCCAGGTTTTTCTCCTGTGAAACCACTTGGTAGGTTTGAACTATCAAACTTTTGGTTAGAAGCCATGCTCTTAATGATTGCAGCACTGGGTCTCCTTTTACTCAGAGCGTCATTGTTGTTGTTAGGTGCTGTTGAGTAGATTCTGACTCATAGCACCCTTTGTAGAGATGGTTAAATACTGTAAGAATTAAATGGTATGACATTGTGAAATAAGCAAAAATAATGATAGTAAGCAAAAATAATGATAGTAAACAAATGAGTGGAAGGGAAGGAAGGGTTGGAGAGAAAAAGAACTAGGGATTTTTTAGAGTGGTGAAACCATTGTATGTGATACAGTAATTGTGGATATATGACACAATAATTTTTCAAAATCCATAGGACTCTCCAGCACAAAGAGTAAAATTTAGGATGTCTGAGGAATCTCAGGATGGAAAGCAGACAGTGACAAAACAATCATACTGAAATTCAAACACACAAAACAACATTACTGAAGAAGATAGGAGTAGGGAAGGCTGACTTAAGTACTTTGAAAAAAAAGTCAAGTATTCTTTTACTAAAGGTAATAGACATTGTTTGTATGCACTGTATGTAGTCAATGGAGTTATTTCACACGGGAACATGGGTTGATAGTTCTGATACTGCTATACTTGAACTCTGGAACTGAGCTATTAAGTGAATGGATGGCAGACGGTGACAGCTAGGTGTCTAACTGTCTGAGTGGGAGTGCACAGATGAGCAAGAATGGAGTCTAGAATAACCTATATGGTATGGATTCGATGGGGAGACAGCAGCATAAACTCTTGTTTAGATTAAAATAGACACAGGGGCTCCATGGAGAAATATTTATAGCTATGTGGATGCATATGCAGATTCCCTTGCAGTATAAATGGAGAGGGAGTAGATACAACAGCACTCCACAGCAATGAGCACACCCAGTGCCCTGATCTTGGTTTGTAATACCATTGTCAATAAAAGGAACAGGGCTTCTTGGACAAAAGGCTTTTTTTAGGACTGAGGCCAGAAATATATAAGATGATGCTGGAGATTCTTGAAGTGTAAAGAAGTAAGGGAGCACTAAACACACAGTGATGGGCCCTGTTGAAGAGACAGAGCCAAATGAAACTCTTCCCAAGAGCCTAAGTTGGAAAACTTTGAGCAACAAACCGAACCAAGTACCACTGGATTATAACCCAAAGCGTAAAATAAATATCCATGAGTCCATACTGACAGATATTGACTAACTAAATAAATGGGAAAGAAGAGAAAATGTCCCATGTAGAAAATAAATAATTTATACTCTGCTTTCAAGAAGGTGCTGCATAACTCTCCACTCCTTAAATGTGGGCTGAATATAATCATTGTTTCTCAACAATAATGGAAAGGGGGTAAAGGTGAAAGTGACAAACACTACCTCAGCCAGTGACCAAGGTCAACATCAATAATGCTAAATCATGTCGATAGCATGTACCCTTGACATTATGTAATGAAAATGGTACTTTGTCTCTGTGATCTTCCTCCCAAAAACCCATAACTCCAATCGAATCATGAAATAAAATCAGACAATCCCAATTAATAGACATTGCACAAAACAGCTAATCAGTAGTCCTCAAAACTCTCAAGATCATCAAAAACAAGGAAAGTCTAAGGTGGAACAAAAAAAAAATGACATGAGGCAAAAACTAGGAAATTTCAATAAATTATGGACTTTAGTTAATAATCATCTATCAATATTGATAAATTAACAATGCCAAGTATACCATATTTATCTAAGATCTTAATAATATTGTACACTGATTTTGGGATCAATGGGAGCTCTCTGTACTATTTTCAGCAATCTTCTGTAAATCTTAGTCTCTTCTAAAAATAAAGTTTATTATTATTTCTTAAAATGAAGTTGAATACAGACCAGAAGAACGTGGTATAAATTTATCTGTCTGTCTGTCTAAGTGTCTATATATTCACAAACAATTTAACAAACTGATAAAGAATAATACAGATCCATAATTTGATCACAGTCTAATGGAATAAAATAACACAAATACATAATCAAAATATTTTTAATGTGCAAATACTATACTAAACCTAAAGTATAATATGCGTATCTCCTCTCTAGACTCTTCCCGTTTCAGGAGTTCAGATGGAACTAAAACAGTAGTTACTAAGCAGATATTATGCTATCTCATCTTGAGATTTAAAAACATAAATGCAGGAGATCATGTAGCATGGGTAATAAACTGGTCTTTTGTTGATAAAAGTTACTATGCTGACTATAAAACACTTTTATTATTCATGCATGGCTAGTTAAAAGAGATTTTCAATTTCTTATGTTAATTTTACCACAGAGTCTATTTTTATAATTTACCAAAAAAGTAATGAGGCAGTGGCAAAGAATAAGAAAGCAATATAGCCACTGGAACATGAATTATTTGGTAAGGTAAATAGTTAATTTTTAAAGTACAAACAAAAATTGTGAGTATTCTTGACTTTGGTCTCAGGGAAATGTGCCATAAAATATTTGATTTGGGCTGTTTTCCAGGGGAGGCAGAATGGATGAAGGAAACTAGCATCAGTTGATAATCTACTGGGTTCTAGACCCTGTGTTAGCCATTTATGGCAATTAATAAAATAAAAAAATAAAAACAAAAATCACTGCCACTGAATGCATTCCAGCTCATAGAGATCCCCATTCAGTTTCCGAGAAGGTAAATCTTTACGGAAGTAGATTGCCCAGTCTTCCTTCCGTGGAGTGGCTGGTGGATTTGAACTTCCAACCTTCTGGTTAGCAATCAAATGCCTTAGGCATTACACCCCCAGAGCTCCTTAGTTTATAGCAATGGTATATTATTTATCACCATAACTAAGACAGGATATCATCTTTTTCTTTATTTTTCCTTCATATTTTTACAGCTAAGGAAATTGACATTCAGGGAAGTCTCCCAAGTTGTGCAAGGTCTCCCAACAACTTTAGGGTTAGCTCCAGGCTGCTAGCCAGGTATATCATATTAGTCAGAGCAGGATGCCTGTTGCAACAAACTCTGAGTGCCTTAACTCCATGGGGATTCACTTTTCTATCACTTTCACAGTACAATTCAGGTAAACAAAGATCTATTCTTTTTCAGTCTGGTAGTTCTGACAGCCCCTGGGGATTTTTGTTGTTGTTAGGTGCCATCTAGTTGATTCTGACTCGTAGCGGCCATGTGATGGGTAGAAATGCCCCCCATAGGGTTTTCTAGGCTTTACATTTTACCAGACCAGATCACTAGGAGTGCACAGCTGCTGAGTGGGTTCAGACTGCATTTGAAGGTCTCCAATAGATCCTCTCTATCAGGCCTTCGGAGTACAAAAGAGAGAGCCTGGAGATAAAGTAGTGGGCTGTTGCTGTGTTGTTGCTGTTGCTGTTGTTTAATAGTGGTTTTTGCCTCTATCCTACTTCCCAGAATTCAGTTACAAGTCAAAACTCATTGCCAGGAAAGCTTAGGAATGTAGTTGAGTTGCATGCCCAGGTGGAAAACAGAGAATGGGAAGTGTCTAATAAGCCACCAGACAGTTTCAGCTCCAGCAGGAGAGGAGACCGGTTGGGAAGGAACCCGGGGTGAGAATGTGATCCTAAGGGGAGAGTCCTCTGCCAGGGAAGCGGTGATTGCAGTCATACAAGCACAGGTGGGAGTTTATGGGCAATAAGACACCACCCACAAGGAGAAAGTTACAAGCTTCCCATTAGAAAGACATATGGCACCAATAGTCCTGGCCAGGGAAGTCAGATAGAGGGAAAGCCATGCTGTAGGTGGAAAAGGGGAAGAGTATAACTATGGGGAATGAACAGTGGAGAAGTGCTAATTAGCCAGTGTGAGGACCAGTTCAGGTAAAGCCAATGGCAGCCATATTGACGGCATTGTGAAGCACCAGGCTTTGACAGAGCAACCCTTCTTAGGGCCTACTGTGATAAAGAGTGACCTTTAAGTTATGTAGTCACATAATTTCTGACAATCTATTATTCTCCTAATTGAGAATAATAGTATAAATTTAAGCCAAGTCCTGAGGAATGTAGGTTATTAACTTTGTGTGGGGAAGCTCCATGGTCAGATATTAACATAATCTTATTAAGTTACAGGCAAGGGTCAGAACTTGGCCTGAGAAGTAGAATTTGCAGGTTAATCCCCGTCTTTGCTATTGTATAAAGAGAAAGCATTTGCACTTGGTTCTTCTTTCTGGAGATGGACCAGCAGGGATCCAAGGCAGCTGTAGAATTAGATATCCTATTACATTTTCTCATCTTTCATTTGTCCAACTCTAATTCTTACTTCATTCTGCCAACAAGGGAAATTCCAACTCACTTGACTGTCATCCTTTTACATCTGGCTTCCAGAGTCCTTTTTCTTACCATAATGGCAATTCTGACCTGTTCCATTACATCTTCATGTCTTCTGTTTTCTCGTTTATTTGATGATGTGTGTAATTCTGCCTAAAAGCACAGCTTACCTGTTGTTTAATATGTGCAGAAAACCCATTCCATGACATTCACCATTACCTCCATCTTCTATGTTTTTGAAAACCATATTTATCTCACATTCTGATTTATAAACTCATCCAGTTCCAAAACTTTGTCTTTATATCTCTCCTCAATTTTTATACACCATAGCAGTCAGTGGCATCACCAGATGGATGCAGGGGGTACAGACCACTCCCCCGACACTGCCAGGGCGTTGACAGCAAAATGGTCCTAGGGTCCGCAGCAGCCAGCAGGCCCGCACGCTCAGGGGAGGGGCCGCCAAGGCAGTGGTGTCACTAGAGTTGATGTCACCAGTGAGGTAACTAACTCACCCCTGCCCGCGTTTCCACCACCATCACCCATCAGTCAGAGTGCAGGCACCCACTGGGAATTCTACATTGGCCAATGGGAGAGCAAAGGAGCTGTGAGAGTCATGAGGGGTGGAGCTGGGAGGTGCAGAGCGCTGCTTGGAGAGGTACTTGACCCTGCACTGGGGCTGGTGGGCCAAGCCAGGCCATTTTGTCCACCAAGGGTGTTTGCCAGCAGGCTTTGTGCATGGTGGGGTGAGGGTGTAGCCAATGGCATCATGAGTTACCACACTGCTGGTAGCAATGTCTCATGGATAGGATTTTCTCAATAAATGTAAAAAATAATACATTAGCTCAGGCTAATGGTAGTGTCACCATCAAGAATAAGACAGTGGTCATGTACTATTTCCTCAATAAGCAGTTTTTTTTTTTTTTTACTTTCTATGTAAAAGACCACTTGTAGTCAGAATATATTATCATCAACAAATTAAATGTACGGAGATAGAGAATAATAGTATGAATACATATTATCACTGTATTATGTACATTAATAGTATCATAGAAAATTCCCTTTATATATACCTTCAAACCTTATAATTTAATGGTTTAAATTTTTGACAAATGCTTAATATTAAAGATGGTTGCTTTTCTGTTAAGGATATTACAAAGTCCTGTAGTAGTCAATCCCATCTAATCATCAGAATCAGATCTGGAGCCTTTAAAGATATAGATTTCTCCAGTATAATTTAAGAGATTATAATTCTATGGTTATTAGATGAGAAATATGCATTCCTATTAATAAAAATATGTTAAAATTTTCCCAAGAGCATTCTGACAATTAGCCAGGTTTTGGAAACATGAGTTAATGCAAATACATTATTGTATAATTTTATGTAAAAATTCCTTACTAAATCATCATTAATGAGATAGTATTCTTGAATCATTGGGATGACATTTTGTCTTTGATAATTAACCCCAAAATAATTAAAGGGCATGGCAAGACTATTTCATATATCATTATTTTTAAAAATCAAGAGGATTATTACTTTTTTCCAGAGATATTTTGCTACATTAAGCTAATCCTATTCAAAATAATTTGATTAGAAAGTTTTCAATCAGATATTTTCAGTACTTCTCAGAGTGGTTGATTTCTGAAGATATTAATAAAATTTTACTGTCATTGCACATTCAAAAATGGATGAATTGTCTATATTTCATCAAATGTTTAGGTTATGGAAAGTTATGTAGCTAATGTTACAATCCTTCCCATTCATGAAGAACTGGGAGGCAGAATGATTCAGTTCAAAAAGAGCCACACACAACTGAATTTCAATCCCTATTCCAATGCCTAGCATTCTTATAACTATAAATGTTAAATTTCTGTTAAATTCAATATTGTACCAGGTAAAATGAAAATCTTAGTGGCTGTGTAATGCTCATATCTCTGGAGTAAACATTTCTACCCTCACCCCCTAATTTAACCAGGTTAGAAACTCTCTAGATATCAGAGATCAGAGATGGGCAAGAGATCCAAATATTGACTGTCAAAGGAGTTTCCATAATTTACAAATATGTATAAAAGAGATTAAAAAAAAAAAAACATATGGTTTAAAAAAAAAAGAAAAAGAAAAGCACTTCTGTGGGTACTGAAAAAGATAAAAATAACCATTAGAGAGCTCAGAAATCTATGTATGGTGGGAAACTGATATCTGATAAGGTGGCAACAACATGAAATGGAGTAAAGTATGAATTATTGGGAAACAAATCATGGTGGGAAAATTCATTCACAATACACAGGATAAAAGTTTAGCTGCATATCTATCTTTTCTATATATAATTGTGTACTTCATTTAGATTGAATTTAATTACTAGTGTTTTATGCACAAAGTTACTAGGAGAAAACACATATGAGCATTTTTGTGAGCCATAAGTAGTAGAGAACTTCTTCAACAAGACCCAAAAAGCATGTATCATTAGCAAAAAAAAAAAAGATGCATATAAATAAATAAATAAATAAGATTCAAATATTTCTCATTTGTTGGGAATTTCATTGGCTTGTGATTCATAGGCGATATTCTACCTGAACAAGTAAAATAAATAGAAATCCAGGAGATGATATTAACATTAAAGGCAAATTTGCTGGTCAAGGGCTATGGTGACTATTTCTTATTTCATGAGCTAGTCTAGCTTCCAACCATGTCAGCTCATCTGAGGAGTTCTTATTTTGTAGTTGGTCCTCCAGAAGCTCAGAATTCACTGTGGAAAAGGCTAAACTGTGAGAGAGTCCATTTGAATGCTCCTCCCACACTATAAACAGGATATGGAGAACAGAGTGACTGAGGAAGAGTTGGTGGATACCATTATCCTGAGAAATACAAGTAGCTTCCCAAAGAAACATTCCTGCTATGAAAACAATGACTTTTATTGCTCCTTGACCTTCTGGAATGTCCTTCACTTCTGTCACAGTCCAAGCTCAAGCCTCAGTACCTCATTTTATTGTACTTTGCAGATACGGAGTTTTTCACAAGTTGAAGGTTTGTGGAAAACCTCCATCAAGAAAGTCTATGAGCACCATTTTCCCAACAGCATATGCTCACTTTGTGTCTCTGTATCACATTTTGGTAATCCTCACAATATTTCAAACATTTTCATAAGCTATTGCACACTTAATCGACTACAGTATGGTATAAACATAACTTTTACATGCTCTGGGAAACCAAAAAAAAACATGTGCTTTGCTTTATTGCAGTTCAGAAGTCCTGTTTCCAAGGTAGTAAATCTTTATGGATGCTGACTGCCACATCTTTCTTCCATGGTGCAGTTGGTGGGTTCAAACCATAGACTTTCAGTTTGTATCTGAGCACTTAAGAACTGTGCCACTAGGGCTACTTGCCATCTGCCCTTACCTAAGGAGTTTGCCAAAATGTATTGGTGTCCCTTTAAATGAAGTTTTGACCTGTTTGATTTCTGACTTTTTATATTAATAAGCTCTCCGTGGGAAGAATTTTGCATCATTCACTTTGCTTGATTCACTTCATTTGACAGAAAACAAAGACAGTGAGTCCAACATGGCTCATAGTCCCTTTGTAATGGATGCTACTGCAGTGGGAAGATCAGGAAGGAAAAGCCTTACCCCAAAGTCCTCACCCAGAAATAATTTATTTTACAAAAAGTCATGTGCCAATCTACTTAACTCAACAACTAGCTGCCCTACGAAGTACAAATTATTGATGGTATACTGCAGCTGCTCACTTGTTTCTGGTGACAGAACAAGTAGAGCTGCTTTAGAAATCTGAGCATGAATGAATTATTTGATAGACTCTGACTTCTGTTATTCTAAGTGGTTAGTGCCTGGATGGAGGTACAAACAGATGTTTCTTTTTTGTAGAAAAGGGGGTTCCAAGAACACAAACACAACACCACGAAACATACACTGATCATTTGGTGAGAAAAATGGTATTTCTATACATTTTCTGCAAAACTGCAATACTTTAGGTATTTTAAGTTTCCATTTAGCACAGGAAAAAACTAGAACTCAGAGGTATTGTGAGTAACTCTGTGAAGGTCCCAAAGCTAATAATGTTCCAGGAGAAAGGCCTAAACCTACTTATTAGAAAGTTTCGGCAACTTGCAATTGGTTATTTCCCACCAAGGCCATGTTATCAAAGTTATTTTACAATCCCAGTATTTTATCTGAAAAATATGTTTTACTAACAATTGCATAATAACATTGTTGAAGTTCTTTGCTTTCTTCATCACTAATTTAAAAAATAGAAAAAATATTTTTTTTCCTAAAAAAAGAAAAAGACTTTAAGAACAGACAAGATGCAGGGGCCGGGGGGGGGGGCAGGAATCATTGGGAAAAATAACTTCCATACTTATAAAGTACTTCTAAAAACCTGACTTTAAATTTAGTTGCTCTTACTTGACAAATGGTTTAGATGTGGTAGAATAATCATTTTCTCAACATTCTATTATGTTTCTTAAGTAATAACAGCTGGGATATAGAATGAAAAGAGATACTTGGCTGTTTAAGGAGATGTGCTGCATTTTATGACACAGAAGAAATTAAAAAATAAGTCTAATTTAGGATGATTATTTACAAAATAATGTCCAGAGGAAACGTCACTATGGGAGAATTTCCTAATACACTATAGGAGAGTGTGTTAGGAAAATCTATGTAAAAATCTCAGTCATTCTCAGACTAGAGGTTAATTCTAAGAAAACATAAATTTATAAAACTTATTTATATTGATGTAAAATTAAATGATTTGAAGTAGAATTGGCATCTTCATTCATTCTGCAAATATTTATCCAGAACCTAGTCTGTACCCACCACTGTTGTAGTTCTGAAGATAATTATTGCGAGTTGCCATAATTTCAGCTCCAACTCATGGCAAGCCTGTGAACAAAATAACGAAATGTTGCCTGGTCCTGCATCATCTTTATGACCACTGGCATGTTCAGGGGCCATTACTGTGGCCCTTGCATAGTGCTTTCCAAACTAGGGGCTCATCTCCCAGAATTGTATCTTCACAGTGTTCAGCTTTGATCCATGGGGTCAGCACTGGCTAATTTTCAGAAGTAGATTGCAAGACTTTTCTTCCTAGTCTGTCTTGGTCTAGAAACTGCTGAAACCTAACCTCCATGGGTGCCCCCATTGGTATTTGAAATACCACTGGCATAGCTTACAGAATCATAGCAACGTGAAAGCCACCATAGCAAGACAGACAGACAGGTGGTGGTCTGGAGATACAACAGTACTCAACACAACAACAATCTAATACACACACACAAAAAAAAAGAATAACATAAATAGTCCTGAGGGAGCTTGCATTATAAGTGTCCTCTACTGTGTATCAGGAAAGAAATGAAATACTTCTGTGAGGGATCAAATACAGTGCCACTGGCATCACTTATTCAACAGAGCTTAGGCAGGATTAGTAGCACACTCCACTCAATATGAATGTGGGGCATGCATTTGTGAATGTGTGCTTGCACTGATATGTTTAAAATTTACATAATGCAATTATTTCAATAAAAAGGGTAAAATCCCTATAGAGATATATTTCTTTTCACTTTATGTGTTTTACTTGATTGACTATCACTTCAGTTATTTTATTACATATGTGTTCACAGATTATAAGCCTTCTGTGACTGTTTAACCTTTTCCCACTTAAGTTACAGAGTTTATAAATTCACGGTTGAACATTTGCACTTATATGAAAAAGGTGTTTTGACTTATAGTGACTATAACTATTGGGCCACAGGACTGTTGAAAGAGTATGACTATATGTCTCATGAATAAAGAGTGGCCTCATGGGACAGACAGTGGGAAGACCTAGAGCTATATGAGAAGAGGTGTGTTTAATCTGTTGTTGTTGTTGTGTGCCGTCGAGTCGGACCCGACTCATAGCGAGCCCTCCTTGGGTTGTTGAGGCAGTATCACTACGGAAGTAGATTGCCCAACCTTCCTTCCAAGGAGTGGCTGGTGGGTTTGAGCCACTAGCCTTCTGGTTAGCAGTCAAGTGCCTTAGGCACTACGCTACCACTAGTCTCAGAAAAATTACGAACATCCTGAGACTTGATTTCATTCATCTGTAAAGAGGGGAAACTGGCCTATATACTGTATACAATGTCATGGTTAGGATTCAAAAAACAAAACAAAACCCATTGCTGTCAGGCCTTGCTAACTCATAGCAACCCTACAGAACAGAGTAGAACTTCCCCCCACAGCATTTCCAAGACTGTAATGTTTATGGAAGCAGACAATCATATCTTTCTCTCAAAGAGCAGCTGGTGAGTTCAAACATCCAACCTTTCTGTTAACAGCCAAGCGCTGAACCACTGTACCACCAGGGCTCCTTATGGTGAGGATTGTTGTTGTTGTTGTTGTTGTTTGCCGTTGAGTCGGCCCCGACTCATAGCGACCCCTCCTTGGGTTTCCGAGGCAGTATCACTACGGAAGTAGGATTGCCCAACCTTCCTTCCGAGGAGTGGCTGGTGGGTTTGAACCGCCAGCCTTCTGGTGAGCAGTCAAGTGCCTTAGCCACTATGCTACCAGAGCTCCTATGGTGAGGATTAGGATATAGGATATAGTAATTATGGTTATAGAAATGCAAAAATTGGCATATCACCAAGAAATGTGAAAAACAAGACTTTCATTGTTCTTCTTCCATGCTTCCTCCAGCCCTTCTCAAGCTCACCATTCCCTAGTGTATTAAGATTTTCAACATTGGTTCTAGTGTGTGCCAAGCAGTATGTTTGGTGCTTGGCATATATCTGGAAACGTGGGATACAAACAAACAAAAACAAAACATGATTTCGTTGTTTTGCTCTCATGGTGTCAGTTTTTGACTCAATTCTATGAGCAACTAAGTGACCTCAAAAAATCAGAAGTAGTATAACAGTCATCCATCTCCTCTCTGTAGTCATCATACTTTATTGGAAATTTTCTGGAAGGGTTGCTTGAAGTGCTATTTTGTCAATTAGTATTTCTGCATTCTATTCCAGGACAGGGGTCTGAGTGGGCTTTCTAATGCTCCCTTGATCTAATTCATCTCTGGGTATGATGCATATATTTATTTATTTTTTTTTT
>NW_006921654.1:144107-174605 GCF_000298275.1 Orycteropus afer afer
CTCCTTTTTTCTTTTTCTTTTTCCAAGTGATTTTGAATTTTGTTCCACATTGTTCTCCCTCTCTATCCAGGATCTCCTACATAGATCCCCCTCCAAGTGGTTGACAGTGGTAGCTGGGCACCATCTAGTTCTGGTCTCATAGTCGTACAGGCTGAGGATCACATGGTGTACCTTGATCTAATTCATCTCTGGGTGTGATGCATGTATTTTTAAACTCCATGTATGTCATTATCCATTTACACTCCTTTTCTTAGGAGCTCTAGTAGCATAGTGCCTAAGGCACTTGACTGCTAACCAGAAGGCTTATGGTTCAACCCCACCAGCCACTCCTCAGAAGGAAGGTTGGGCAATCTACTTCCGTAGTGATACTGTCTCGGAAACCCAAGGAGGGGTTGCTATGAGTCAGGCCAACTCGACAGCATATAGCAACAACAACACCCCTTTTCTTAGAAGTCTGGTAAATGTTGTTTATATGAAGGATTAAATCAAAACTACAAAACGCTGTTTAAATTGCAAGTGCAGTTAATGCTTTCCAAATGGATTCAACAACAATCAATATTACAGTCCAATTTCAAACCTTATATTGTTCACATATAAGAATAACATACACAAAAAATTGAGTATGCTGGATTATTTCTCCTAGCCTTCTCCATACCTCAAAAAGATAGAGAAAAAACAACATTTTCATCTTTATATGATTTTAAAGCTAGAAGGAATCTTAGTTAGTATATAGAATAATAAATTTTTTTTAACTATCGGGAGGAAGTAGAAGGGGAGTGGTTGCATTGTGGTAAATTGTAGTCAATGTCATGAGACAAAGTGTATGTGAACTGCTGTATGGAAAGTGAATTGGCTCTGTAAATTTTCACCCAAATCACAATTAAAAAAAAAAAAGAAGAAGAAGAAGAAAAAGAAAATTTTTCCTCACACTTTTCGTTATAGGCAGTCCACAGATAACTAAACTCCAATTTATACACAACCGGTCATAACAAAGCAACCTCATAGTGTCTTTGCTTCAGTGCATACCCAACGACCAGGCACTGGAAAGGGCTGGGTGGCTTACTGCTTTGCCCCACGGCAGCTGGTGGTCCCTCCCCATACCCACCTGGCCCCGGACCCCACAGCACCCACCTGAAACCGAGCGTGGCAGGTGATGCGGTGCACTTGGCATGCAGGGTGGGAAGAGGTGTGGCGCCTCCATCATGGTCCTGGAAACACAGGCTGCAGCTGGACTTGAGGAGGCCCAAGGCGGGCAGGAAGCTGCAGGCTGCGACCCTGCTTCGCTTTGCGCTGCCAGACCAGGATCTGATTCTGCGTTGCCTGCAGGCGGGCGCAGCTCAGAGACCCGGACCTGAACCCAGAACCGGCTTTCCCTGGTCCCAGCCCAGCCTTTCTTCAGCTGTGTCCCTGGACCTGCACCATGCACTCCTA
Source organism: Orycteropus afer afer (assembly GCF_000298275.1). Classification (NCBI taxonomy): domain Eukaryota; kingdom Metazoa; phylum Chordata; class Mammalia; order Tubulidentata; family Orycteropodidae; genus Orycteropus; species Orycteropus afer. Next base: position 145,539 of record NW_006921654.1, read on the forward strand.
AGCCTGGTGCCAGACTCCAGGGGACAGCGAGGAGGGACAATCTGGGCATGAGATGAATGAGATGCCGTTGCCCCTGTCAGAGCACCGAGAGGCAGCGCGTGGGCCCACCACCAGCTGCCCCAGGCGACATGCAGCCCTCACCACGTAGGCCTCCAGACACATAACAATGCTTAGTAATAACCAGTGGACACTACTTTGCGGTGAAACATTATTATAGTTGTATTAACATATTAAAGATGTTTTAGTATACCTGGAAGTGTTTCTTTTTCTTTCTTTTTTTAATTTTTTTTTAAGCATAGAAATGTATGTTACATACTAAGAGAAACATTTGACTGCCTGACTTATGAACTATATCATACCTAACTGTTGTGAGTTATATACATTTTTGACTTAAAGATAGACTTAGGAATGGAACACTGGTACAATAGAGAACTGCCTGTATTTATTTTTTAAAAGTTAATGAAATAGACTTTTAGGTTAATTAAGTGTTCCATGCATTTATTTTGTGAGACTATGGAAGCCTACCCAAATCTACCAAGTCTAAGAACCCTTGCATAGCACATATTGATAGCAACTTATGTGTTTGATGTTTGTGTTAGTACCAGTTCAAATCCATATGGAGATAACACTCCAATGCGGGGGGGGGGGGGTCCTCTAGTCATAATTCTTTCTTGTCAAATATAGAAAATGAAATTGACTTTATAGTTAATCAATTTGATCTGACTATAGGAGTGCTTAAAATAACTGGAAAAAAATCTATTTGACTTAAATATTTAAAAATATTGACTAATTATATACATTCTATATGGTATTAGTGTACCTTCCATTATTTACTGACTTAGCCAAGCTATAGAGCACATAAGCCATTTGCTTTACTAGAAGTGAAATTCTTATTTATGACCTGTGGTTTGGGACAAGGGAGACCATCAGTGCATACTTTGTGTCCTGTGCCCCACTGCTCTTATGGGACGGATTATTCTAGCGATGGGAGCCCATGCTGCACATTTGACTGTGAAATCCAGTAAGAATGGCTCAGAATCTTGAAAGAAAGGTATATTAATGAAGACAAATTATATTCTGACAAGTGTTTGATTAAATATCATCATTATATACACAATACTTTAGACAAAATTCATATCTAGATGCTTTAGATTGTATTTTATTTTTATCCCCCTCCCCTTTTTTTATTTGACCCTTTCTGTGATTTCTTCCTTTATTCTCTACCTGTTATAAATCTTGCTACACATTAGGATAAGAAAATGTGATCAGAGGAATAAAAACCATATGTGTTGTTGTTGTTGTAATGTGCCGTTGAGTCAGACCTGACTGATAGCGACCCCTCCTTGGGTTTCCAAGGCAGTATAACTATGGAAGTAGATTGCCCCAAGCTCTGGTAGCATAGTGCCTAAGGTACTTGACTGCTAACCAGAAGGCTGGCGATTCAAAAACCATATGTAGTCCCCGTTTATTCATAGCATACATTACTACCCATTCTAGAACTTTAGCCAGTATAAAAATTAAGTAGGTAGGAACCAAGGGAAGAGTCTAGCATCCAAAGACCTTTTCACACCACTCCCATCCACAGAGGTAAATTTCCTCTGTGGCGACGAGGTAGAACTCTAGGGTACATGAGAGGTATGCTACTGCCCTGTAATTCCTCTGAAACTTGACAAGCTAACCTTTCAGATCTCCTGAGACATTATTACCCCCATTGTTTTTGTGTCTTATGTCATATCTTGTCCCATATTTGTTATCATAATGGGGTATATACACCAGTCAAGTGACTTACAATGTCCAGGTCCCCTCACTGCATGAGTGCTGAGTGTTCACCTGATCCAACATAGGGCTAGCTTTCTCTTTGAAGGTCTATATTTGGGCCACAGAAGCTCAATTAATTAATGTTTGAGAGTAAAACTAGAATATAAATATGAGGCCAATTTGGAGACCCCCCCTTAAAGAGTTGGTTTAACATTTCTGAGTTAACAAAACAGAGTAAAGGTTAAAGGGAGCCATTAAGCTCGTAAGTTTCCTCTTTTTAATAAGGCAGCTTGTCTTATGAGTGAGATTTCAGATGTACCATCATAGAGACAATATTCCCTCTCTCCTGTCTTTATAAATATAGATAGCATTATGAGCGAGTGAAGAGCTCTGGTAGTATAGTGCCTAAGGCACTTGACTGCTCACCAGAAGGCTGGCGGTTCAAACCCACCAGCCACTTCTCGGAAGGAAGGTTGGGCATTCCTACTTCCGTAGTGATACTGCCTCGGAAACCAAGGAGTTGGAGAATGAAGAGGAAAGAGGAGATGGCTAAATGGCTGATCCTCAGATAGAAGCAGAGATAAGGATCCTTTTGTCTCCCAAAATCAGAATGACTAATGGTTTGCCTCCTGTGCTCTTGTGTTCCATGCAATTCCTTCATTCTCAACATCCTTACTTTCATTCTTGGATTTTGTAACCTTCATCTGTCGTGGCTCAACTCAGATGACAATACTGCTGAGAGGTGTCGCTAATCTCTCAAACCTAAATGAAAGATTCTTTCATCTGTTCTAAGGACTGTATTTATGAATTTTTTAAAGATTAATTTATCCTAGCACAATTTATTGCTAATAAATCTGTTATTCCCTAGAATATAAAATTTCATTCAGATAGTGATTAACTCAGTGTGTATTTGTGTCTTGTACATGTCCTGGATATGACAATAAAAATAAATATTTATTAAAACCTTATGATTAGGCCATATGCCTGAGTTTTTATGTATCTTGAAACTGTCAATACTCACAAAAACCCTATGAGAGATCTCATCCCCATTTTATAGATAAGGAGTATGGGGGGAGGGAAACTTGAAAAATTAGAATTAGTTAATGATGGAACTAAGATTAAAATCAAGATCTTTCTGATACTAATGTTGATGAAACTCAGTCATTGCTGAAATGGATTCTCATTACTGATCTGATTGTCTAACCAAGATGAAAGTGTGACCTCGTAACACAAAACTTTGTTGAGATTAAGATGAGATAAATTAAGCCAAGGTGTTATCGATAGTCATTAACTACATTTTGATACTGTCTATAATTTTTTTTTTCCTTTAGCAGCTTGAGGAATCTTTTCTGTGATCACTTCAAGGAGAGGTTATCACATTTCATAAACACTTCTCTGCATATATTTATAAAACAAAGGAAGGCCAAGGTAAAGAAAAAGCAATCAGTGACATAGACATCTATAATGTATTATGTCTCTGTGGGGTGGTGCTTGAAAAGTAGCCATTGAAGAAAGTGAAGATGGTATGTGGAGTCAGGGATTTAGTGCCCACTGAGGGTCTATTCAGATTGCATTAAGTCACTAAGTGTTATAAAAGTCAAACCCTTACAATCTGAAATACATGAGTTTAATTATGTCAATAAAAACAGGTTAAAATAATTTAACAAGATTCTAAACTAGACTGAGATTGCAGGACAAAATTATTTTAGAATAAATGCTATGGTTCAACCAAATTGAACACCTCATGCATTCTGCCCAAGCACTTCCTATTTCCATATCTTACTCAAACTATTCCCCAGTGCTGAATAAAATTTACTCTTGCAAATTTGACTCATAACTTTACTTCGCCAATCACTATCTCTGCTGCAAGATCTAGTCCTGACACTTTCCTTTCCACTAAGCTTTACCTCTCTATGTAGACTGAAAGGGTCATGCCAGTTTTTACATTTTCACAGCATTATATTCCTCCTTCTCTTATGAACTTGAAGGAAACCAACTCAGGTTCAACAAGTACCCTGAGACTGGGATTGTTTACAATAACTTCATTGCACTGTGACAACATCTGATGCTTAAATAAAAACTCAGATGAGATGACATAATCATCCAAAACACAAATCTTTTAAATGCAGTGATTGAGATTTGAATCCAGATCTGACTTCACATGTTTTTATTTTAATTTTACCATCTTCTCACCTGTAGGCTAGAATTATGTGCACCTAGTTTTTATGTCTACCACAGCATTTATCACAAAGCCCTGCAGAGAGCAGATTCTAGATAAAAGCAAACTAAGTGTTGAAACACATTATTGCTACCCATAAATATACATGGTTGTTCTTATCTACTCAATAAAGCAGCCTTACCGTACTCATCTAAATATCAAATTTGATTTTCACCACATGTTATTAGCAATTCACTGGAGTTACTGAGTGGTTGAGGAGAATAAAACAGCATACCTTTCCAAAACAAAATCTGTCGTTAAATATTTTAAGATATTTAATAATTCAGATATTTTATTACTTCAACCCAGCCAACTCCTAACCCACAATTATTCCAAATTAGTGAAGTTGGGTTGACAAGTACCTGTGACCAGTGAACAAAGGGAGTCATTTTTCTTCATACTGAGAGCCCACCAAATCCCATCAGTGCTAACACAAGGAACAAAATACCAGGCAGTCCTTAACATTCCCTGTAAATCGCACACTTACTTCTGGAGGATGCAAGGACTGTCACACATGTGTATAGCTCACACTGAGATAGCTCAGAAGTCTTAAAATTCCATGGGCCCCTTGAAAAAGTAAAATTCAAAAAGCTTTTGAGGTCTTTGGGGAAGTCACTGACAGTGTTGAGCCCAGCTGGGCCATGGAGTCACAGTGCCAGAAAATTAAGAACAAGTTTGTAGGGACCAAGGCAAGCCTTCAGCTGGTCTCACAGATGGAAGGCAGCTGATGACAGTGCTAATGGCACCTTCAAGGCCTCTGTAAATTGCCCTCCTAAAATCAAGACTCTTGTCTGAGTTTAACCATATGCATGGATGTATGCATCCACATGCCATTACTCACTCTTTCTCCCTCTCTTTTCCTCTCTTTCTCTTCCTCTTTCAGCATCTTTTGAAGGACAGGATAGATAGCAAAGGAAGCCTGAAGCCTGCAGAATGTCTGCAAAGAAATGTTGGCAATATTATCAGAAGAAGCTTTAATTGGGATCAATTTTTAAATGATCCTTGTAAAATAAAATCCTGTCAAAACTAAGCTTACCTGCTAGGTTAGGAGGATTGACGAAGAGAAAATATGTAACAGACACAGAGTGCACATTACTGGCACACAGTAGGTGCTCAAAAATTATTCAATAAAGATATACATGGATGAGGGCATAGTACTGATGACTGTAGTGTAGAGGTATTTTTCTTCCTGTAAGTTCTATGAGTGATTAATGTTTAAGTTGAAATTATAGACAGAAAAGATTTGTCTGCTGACGTTTCTCCTGAAGTATAACTGGTAAAATCTTCTCTCTTATAATTTCAACTCAAATGTTAGTTTTTGATTCTGACAGATCTGTAACATAAGAAGAGATAACTAATTTTAAAAAAAGTATTAACCAGATAAAGTGAGAACTATGTTCTGATTTTTTAAACTTAAGCTCCTAAGATAGATTTGTTGATTCAATAATAGTCAGACCCCTTATCTTCCTGAATCTTAGATATTAGCTTCTAATTCACCCCTGGAAAGAAGTGTCAGTCAGAAATCATCACTGGACTGACGGAGCATTTCAACTCCATGTGACATATAACTTTTTACTAAAATGGCTTAAACACACGAGTTGTTACTCTGTACTTCAACCAAAACAAGATAAGGAAGTTTAGGTTGTTGTGGTGTTCCCTTGAAGCCTTCATGAACTCAGCAATGGCTCTTAAACTCATCCTCCAAGGTGACAACTAGAGCTCCAGCTATTACATCTGTTTTCAAGCAGCAGAATGAAAGAAGGAAACAAACAGATGTCACGTCCTCCCCTATACAAGAGAATTGCAGAAACCACATGGCACTTCCATTTCCATCTGATAAATGAGAACCTAGTTACTGGGCCACAGCTAGCCCAGAGGTACACTCTTTATTCATTACCATGTGCCCAGCCAACATGCTGAGTTGTTTTGTTTTGTTTTATTGAGGAAGAAAGGGAAAACATACCTGAGGTCATCAAATAAGTGCCTCTACAATAATGACAACAGAGTATAATAGAATTTCTTCATCTTGATGTATCATTCCTTCAGGTCAGTACGTAAAGATATACACCTGTACCTCTGTCTTTCCCTTGGATGAGAAAGATGAAGACCCACATGGTGACTCTGTGAACCAGGTGGAGGAGATTAACATACCACGCCTTTGTCAGCCACATTCATCTCCAAAGAAAGCGTCCTAAGGTAAAGCAGTATTCTTCCTGTGGGCTAAGGGTGGGGACGGTCAGCTGAAAATTGGCGCATTGCATGTCTTTTCCTCTTTGCCTATAAAACCAGTATTTTTCCTCCTATTTTATGCCTAGAATTAAAGCATGTTTAATTCAGTTAAATATTCAGGTTGGTCAAAAGGATTTAAAATTGAATATTAATTGGTAATTCATTTCCCTAATCATTTTGTAGCCAGAGCGGTACACAGCAAAGTTCTCATTAACTCCTGCCCCAAACACACACATACAAAATCATTCCTTGAGTGTCATAATTCTTTATTTGCCAAGGATATAACTGAATATTATTCAAGGAGAATGCAGTTCCCAGTTACTTGATATCATCAGTATCCCATTAAAATATTATACATAACCTTTATTATATCTAAGAAAGCAACTACGTGTGTATAGCTTCCTTCTACACAGGAGACAATCTGTGATGGTGAGACAGAATTATCAATGTTTTTGTTGTTGTTATGTGCCGTCAAGTCAGACCCAACTCATAGCGACCCCTCCTTGGGTTTCCAAGACAGTATCACTATGGAAGTAGATTGCCCAACCTTCCTTCTGAGGAGTGGCCAGTGGGTTTGAACTGCCAGCCTTCTGGTTAGCAGGCAAGTGCCTTAGGCACTACGCTACCAGAACTCCTAACTACTCTATAGTACTCCTAATTTCAGAGTTCTGGACCTGGTTCAGAAGGAGTCTTGATGGTGCCTTGGTTAAGCACTCAGCTACTAACTGAAAGGCCAGTTGTTTGAACCCACCAGCCACTCCTTGGGAGAAAGCTGTGGTAGTCTGCTTCTGTGAAGATTAACGGAAGTGATTACAGCCTCGGAAATCTTATGGGGCAGTTCTACTCTGTCAGTATTGACTTGTTGGGAACGGGTTTAGTTTTTTGATTTGGTTAGACCTGGCTCTAAGAGTGCCCAAGTAGCGTAACGGTTAAGCCACTATTAAGGGAAGGGTTTGCAGTTTGAATCCATCTATAGGTGCTTTGAAAGAAAGATCTGGTAATCTACTTCCAAAGAGCACAGCCATTGAAAATGCTACAAAGCAGTGTTCTACTCTGAAACACATGTGCTCACCATGAGTTGTAATCTCTTTGAAGGCCACTGGTCCTGCTAGACCTGCCTCTGACTCTAACAAATTCTGTCTCTCAGGCAAGTTAGAGAAACCCTTGGGCTTGTTTCCTCATCTGTGAAATCAGAGGGCAAATCAAATCTCCACAGGACCTTTCAGCTATTACAATCCATAGGTACTTGGATTTTGCTGTCGCTTCCAAACTAGTTTAATTTTCTTCAAAAATTGATGGTTCACCTTTAGAATTTTGTTTCATTTTGGAGATCTTGCATGTAGTCTATAGCTCATGGTCTCACTATCCTCCAGTCCTTATTCCAGTTTCATACATAAAGTCAGCAAAGGGTCTATTTTTAGCAATTTCTCAAAGGTATTGGAAGAGAGTATTACCCTTGGCTCATTACCTCGGAGAGCCTGTTCACTGATGCCTGCTGTTTTGACACTCTTCGTGCCCAGCTCCTTGCCATAACCGTCATCAAGGTCAACACAAGTTCCTCAACTCTGTCAAATAGGGGAATCAAAATGAGTTTTCTCATGTTGAAAGCTGACTGGGATTTGGGTCTCTTGGGCTGAAGGTTAGTCAACACTGAGTAGACAAGCTATGAAAAATCACACAAACAGAGGCTTGGATCTGCACTTACATTTCTACCTTTTCCAAATTAAAATTCTTAGTAAAAAAAAGGAGATCATGGTTGCTTCCGAATTCAGGCTTTCATGGTTCCAGTGTTTATCTCAGAAGAAGGCAGGCATACATTCATATGTTTGAATACTGGTTGTCTTTTATTTTTATGAAATTGTAGGCCTACAAACCTGACTGTAAGCTCAAGTGGAAAACAGAGGTGTACATAAGCATGGATTAGAGACAAATAAGTATAGGAATGGGTGCAGGGGCTCCTCTGGCAATCAAGATATAGTAGATTATGCTTCACATTTCATAGATATGAGACTAAAGCTCCATAATAAACCTTCTAAAAAAAGAAAAGGGAAAAAAAACAGTTGTGGTGGAGTTGATTCTAAATCATGGCGATCCCAGGTTATCAGAGAAGGCCTGTGCTCCATAGAGTTTTCAATGGTTAATTTTTTTGAAAATAGATCACAAGGCTTTTCAGTTAGCAGCGAGTGTGTTAAATACTTGCACTTCCAGGGACTCCAAATAAACACTCTCACACCATGCACACTCACTGACCAAGCACACTCACTGACCATGCATTCTCACCATGCTGGAGGTACTGCCCATGCTAGAGGCATTGACCATGGTGTAGACACTGACCGTGGTGCAGACACTGACCGTGGTGCAGACACTGACTGTGGTGCAGCACTAATCATGGGAAAGGCACTGACAGTGCTGTAGGCATGGACCATGGTGTGGCTACTGACCGGCTGCAGGCACTGATGGTGCTGTGGGCACTGCCCTTGCTTTAAGTGCTCACTGTGATCTTGGAAATCACTAAGGAATACCCAGTCTCCCTCTGTCTCCACTTCCAGTCCACCCCTGTGAGCCTGATCATTATTTCTGCTTTCAACTTGTGGATTTGAATTGAGAACTGTTCTCTTTGTATTTAACCTTGATTTGATTCTTCTCAAAAGATGATGTTTTTGTGTTGGCTCAGAGGATCAGGAGAAGGCTTTGAATATTCCCAGATGTCTCAGTAATGAACAGACATTACACTTTGTAATCTGAAAGTTTTCATATTTATTTTCAAATTGATTTTCTGGGTAGAAATGCAAATCCAAGAGAGTTTCTTCTAAGTAAAAACTTTCCTGTGCTTTTTACTAAAAAGGAAACAAAAATATTATGTATTTATGACATCCCGTGTGATAAAGATAAAGCTAATTGTATGACAGCTGTTTTTTCTTTAATCTTGATATCAAGGAAATTGTGAACCTACTTTACAGGTGATAAAACTTGATGTGAGATTCTTAATTAAGACCACTCAGCTCATCAAGGGGTATAACTGTAACTTAAATTCAGGGCTGGCTTAACACTTGGGTTCTCTCCATTAGCCTACTTACAATAAGTCCAGCTTGCTCAGTTTACAGCCTAACTGGCCCTCCTTTGATGATCTTCCTAGCCCCCTGCCCTAATACTACTTTTTATGCCAGTCTGTTATTGCTAACGATTCTCTGAGCTCTTCATGTCTTTCATACCTTACATTCCCAGGGGCTCACATTTGATTCTATTTGGGGCATTAGGGGCTCTACAAGCTCCCAGCGGGGACTATGTTGTTGTTGTTGTTGTGTGCCGTCGAGTCGGCCCCGACTCATAGCGACCCCTCCTTGGGTTTCCGAGGCAGTATCGCTACGGAAGTAGGATTGCCCAACCTTCCTTCCGAGGAGTGGCTGGTGGGTTTGAACCGCCAGCCTTCTGGTTAGCAGTCAAGTGCTTTAGCCACTATACAAGTGTAAAACAAATAAACAAAAATACTCACTGCCGTGGAGTCGGATCCAACTCAGTAACCACACCTTGGTTTCCGAGGTGGTATCACTATGGAAGTAGATTGCCCCATCTTCCTTCTGAGGAGTGGCTGGTCGGTTTGAACTGCCAGCCTTCTGGTTAGCAGTGAGATGCCTTAGGCATTACGCCACCGTACAACTTAGATTTTCCTCAAAACAGGATCATACTGCACCACTGGCTTTTGGTGCTACCCCAAGAGTACTACTGCAAAGTCAGAACTTCTCAGTGCTAAACCATGACCTAGCTTCCCCTTGGCCAAGTCCTAATTGAAACAATCCTAAACCCTGGGCAGCTGAAGAAAACAAACATGTGACAGCTTTCACACCCACCATATACCTTGTCACCTTATTTATTACTTTTTATCTCTTGCTATTTTGTCTGATTTATTTACTCTAAGGAAGTCAACGGGTTAACTTTCAGCCTTTTTTTTTTTTTTAAGTCATTGCATTTGGGGAACTAAGAAATTTTGCAGACTCTGATACAGCTGAATATCATCAACTAGAAATATCATTTTGGGGAAGAGAATTTATACATTTCACTCCTTTTTTTATCTGTGTTGAACAGCAAAGAGTGGAAAATTGAATCGTATGCTACTATCCAGTCAACAAATGTGCCCACGCTAGCAATGCTTTATGATAGCTTTTCAGAGCTGTAGCAAGTCCGATCCATGATTAAATACAAATTTTAACCTTCTTGCTTCACACAGAAAATGAGATTTGAGCTGTGGCCTTTTTTCTGAAATGTTGAACCCAGCAGAAAGTCTCATCTTGCCTTCCAGTTTCCCTTCTATTTCTATTTGCATTCCATTAGCATAATGTTGAAAAACGGAAGCAACCAAAATATATTTTTTTTTCATAACTGAGCAGTGAGAGAAATGGAATAGCCTGTACTCTCTTCAACTGCCTATTACTTTAGGATAGGGGCAGTGTGGCACATTAAATGATTACACACTGATCTTGCTTGAGCTTACAGCCTTTTCATATTCCTCATTTCTAAACCTACATATTATATGAGGAGCATAACGTGCTGAAATATATATTATCATTATGTCTAAACTCATATATCACTGAAAAGGGTGTATAAGACCGCTAATAAGTATTTCACTTCTTTTAAAAGTCAGCTGTTTAATAGGTCTTATCTAACATAGTATGTGGGCTTATTCCTTGTCACAATTCACATTGCATAGAGATTAATGTCCTAATCCAGTTTTCAACAGACTGTCTTTAGATTGTTAACACGCCTGATATGAGCACAGGCATTTTGGAAAAGTCATACTTAAATAGTAAATGTAGGCTATAATGCAACCAGCCTCTGAGGCTAAACAGTGGCTCTTTGATCTTAAGACTTTCAAAGGAATAGCTTCATGTGCATTGGCTCAAAATACGTAGGTGATCCAAACTGATGTATTCAGCAATTTGCATATAATGGGTCACATTCCTTTCAGGGTTACAATAAATGCATGCTTAATGAGTTTTTGTGGATTGTGATGGTGAGGTAAAGTCCAAAATGTGTCATGTCAATCTTGTACATTTTAGCCTAAAGATGCATATTCAGTTGAATGTGTAAAAGCCTGAATTGTAACCATTGATTGCAGTGCTGATGGAGGTATGCTTTAACTGTGTAAAATGATCCAATGAATGTTCTCAACCTCCTTAAAGATTAAAAAAAAAAAGCTGACCATGCATTCATCCCAGCTGCCAACCTGTAATCAGTATCTCTTTAGTTAGAGACTTCAATCATGAATAAATTACAGCCATGCTCGTTTTTAACTTACAGCGGAGTAGACAGAGCCTGCAGAGAAGGTAAGCCACAGCTTGGCTTAGAATATTTTGTCTGGTAGAATGGCTGCAAGTCATGTTTCTGTTTGTTTGCTTGTTTATTTGATTTTGCATTTGAAGATGTTGCTTGGGATCTGTTTTTAAGCACACGAGGGAATAATAGGTTATAGAAATATGATGAGAAAACTTATCCCCCCAAGAGCATGTAAATGAAGCTTCATGAAATAATTCTGACATCTGGCTGATTGATAGTGTCCTCCTAAAACAGCGTTAGGCCAGGCATGGATGGATGAAGTATCCTAGTGCAAAGGTTGCTTCAGGAGAGTCAGAACCAAAGCAAGAAATTCTACCTGGGGCATCCTGGAAAGATTAAGAGGTAACGGTGTAAGGCAAAGCCTTCTGTCCAGGAGATGTAGCAAGGGAATTATAATAAAATAATGAGTTCACAAGGATAATGCCAAGTCTGAAAATGGGGGAACAAAAATGCTGTCTTACAACCTGGGATAACTGATTTCTGAAAGTTTTTTTTTTTTTTTCCTTGACTGTCCCTTCATTTGTCTATATTACTGAGTCATCTGCTGTAAGCAAAAGCTCTCCTTCTTGAATGATATTACATCCAAAGCAAAATGAGACCCATTTGCTGAGACAGTGCCCGGAACATTCATATTCACCAAGGTCAGTGTTCTCAGCACAGTCCTGCATGAGTGCTGACAAGTTCTTGTTCCCCGACTTCCACTCTCCTAGCTTCCTGCAGTTAATGGAGTCTTTAACAGAACAGTTTGGTCTGCTTTCTTACTTACAGTCTCTTTCCAATCCAGCATGCTTTTCTAAGATACCAGATAAAAGTCTTTGAAATTTAGTCACCCATGAGCTCAAACAGTGCAATCATGACTTCATTGTTAACTTCATGACAAATGCCATACTCAAGACTAAAACTGAACATTTCTAAGCATCTTAGGTTGGAATCAAATGGAAGCAGATCCCTAGGCAAACATTTAGGTGGTTATATATTAAGAAAGTGTTCCCAGGAGAGACTAATAAGGACAGGAGACTGGGAAGCAGAAGATGCTGAGAAAAGGTGGGACTTAGATGATGTCCCACATGCAAAGTGATGTCCGGGGGAGGTGTGGAGAAGGAACTGTACTCGTGTTTGTCCTCCTTGGAGGCAAAGCTGGGGTTTTGTAATCCCACATCAGTCATTGGTCGTGGTTACTCTGGAACTGGGGAGGTTGTGGATCTGAAAGGTACTGCTAGCTCTCCTCAGGGATGTGGGAGGTCCAGTACCTAAGAGTCAGCCTCAGAAGGCCACAAGTGCAAGCTGTTTACAAAACACATAGAAGCTAAAGGATGATTTCAAACAGCTGGTAAAATGGATCTGAAGGTATCTTAATGGTTCCAAACCAGTCCTACTGTCATATGTGTTTAATTTTCAAAGAATAAAATGATTTCCTGATGGGTGAGGGGTGGGGATATACTATACTATAATATTTTACATGGTTGTCATAGGTGTAACCCAAATTTCCCAGAAGTACTCCTGAATCTTAATGTACTGAGTAAAGTTTCCCTCAACTACACAGTTTAGGTCAGGACCTGCACCCAGTACTGAATGAAGAACCTGCCACCTTTCCACTAGTGCCCTCAGATACTCTCCATATGTGATGATTGACATTTAGAGACCATCTATGTGGTAACTATAAATATCATATAGAATCTTGAATGGCAGTGGTAGCTGCATGCTAGAAATAAGAGCTAATTAGGTCCCAATCTTCTGGTTGACCAGTTTCACTTGTGGTAAACAAGCAACCTGAAAATAAAGTGAATGTCAAAAGAGAAGAGTTGATTCTAAAAGAGCAAGTGATGCTGAGTACACACAGAATCCTTATGACAGGACTTGTGAGAGCACAAAGAAGAGAAACATTTCTATTCCTTTTAGATTTATTTTGCCCAAATCAAGCCAGACAGGGAGAGAGAAAAGTATTTCTTAGACTTTCTTTTCATTTTTTTTTTTCAAATCCTAAATTTTTAATGTTTGGATCATATTATAACATTATTAGATATGGCCTTTTGCAAATCAAGATATTAAATGATCGTATTCTAAATTAAAAAAAAAAAAAAATCAGTGAAAATAAGCCCTTCATACCATTAAATGCCGATAGACAAAGACTTTTTCCCAAAGAATAAGCCTTTGGAATGTAAGTAGAAAATGAGAGGCACTAAAATGGGTAATATTGCTGTTCAAGTAAATTATCTATTTAGTACTTTCGTAGATTTGGTAAACACTTCAATGAGAATAGTTCAAATTGTGACTTGGATTATTAAACCAGATTGTCTACCTCAATTGGATTTTTGGACTCAAGCCCATCTACAAAATGCTTCAGATTCTTCACAAGCCTAATACATGGTTGAAAAAGTCATGACATTTTAGAGAAGAAAGAAGCTGTAGGGCCCCCTTGGCCCAGCTGATCCTATTGCAAACAGATTCAAAAATGGGGAAATAATTTTACCACTGTCATATAGCAAATGTGAAGCCATCTGAAGTTCTTTCAAACAGTGGTCTTTCCAAGACTTATTCCAGTTACAGAATTTGTCAGCTACTTATATTTCATGAAAATTTCCCAAAAACTTCAGAAAGCATCCAGCTAATTTCAACTTTATTCTGCTCCAATACATTTTCTATATTGTACCAGGCACTAATGGTGGTACTTTGGTTTAAACTCTTCAGGGGCCTAGAGTTGTATTTACTGTACCTGCCTCTTCCTTATGGTAAACCTCTGTACCTCTTCAGTAGACCTTCCTAACACTACCCCCTACCTTTCTATTCCAAATATAACAATGCAATCATGTATGCCAATTTTTTAATGCTTCTTCATGCCTCCATACCTCTGTAATGCTTGTTCTTTCTAAGAAACACAGTTCTCTCTCCCTGTCTGGCTTTATCTGGCCAAAATAAATCCAAGAGCAATATAAATGTTTTTCTTATTTGTGCTCTCACAAGTCCTTTGTATATTTCTACCGGAGTGCATATTAGTGACATCTGTGACAGTCCCCTGACATCTCTGTTCCTCAGTAGGCTGTACATGTTTGTGGATCAGAGCTAATTCATCCAGGAACATAGTACCTGGCACATGGGAACCAACCAGTAAGTGTGCCAATTGCGGAAAATATGAAAGTGATAAGATATATACTATCGATACATAGCATTGCTCTCTAGGGAGTCCAGAAGAGTCTTCGGAAGTGACAGTGAGATGTTGGGGCTGTGTATAATAAGCCTGAGCGATAATCCTCTGCCTCCCCAAACTCACTCAAGAGTTTCTCATGGTCACTTGGAGTTGAGTGACTCAGGATCTTCGTACACACAAATATCCCACAGTAGGCTGAAGATTGCCAAAAGGCAACAAACGGATTTTATTCATCTTTGTATTCTGTATTGTTCAGGATATTTTTTTGGTTGCAAGCAACCACCAACCAATTCCAAAAGGAGAAATTCTTGGTTCATCTGACTAGAAAGTCTAGAGTTTGTCCAAAGGATGCTGTTGTTGTGCTGGGCACCTTAAGGTGTCGTTAGTATTTGCTCTGCCCTCTCAACTCTGCTGCTCTTCGTTGGCTTCACCCTTCCCATGGAAACTCCCCACATGAAGGTAAATACATTTCCCGACAAACTTAAATTCACCAACTCTCAGCTTAGCAACTCAGTAGAAAGATCCAGTTTTGCTTGCTACGTACAGCACAATCTTCAAAAGGAAAATCTAATTGGCATGTCTTGCGCCTCACTAATTTCAAGGGCCACATCTTATTATGGATTTACAAATACCCTTTCCATATTTCTCTTTCTAGAAATAAGTAAAATGGATATATAGAGAAATAGACCCAAAGAGATTAAAAGCATGATACAAAGGGTTGATTTTTACATGTCTGGGGTACAAAAGGTTGCTTACAATAACTTAATATTCATTTGTTATTGTATAATCATGAATTTCACTGATTATCAAGGTCACCTGTTCCCCATTGACTCACACATGTTATTCAATGTTAGTATTTACAAAATTAAAAAAGAAAGTCTTAAGAAGTGAAAAGAACTGCTAATCATACTGACAGATATAATCACAGAATGTGCTGGAAGGGCCCTTTAAAAAATGTCTAGTGGGAAAATGCGTAGTACATTTTGCTGTTCCCTTATTGGGTTTCCATGGCAAACATAACTACTCCTTCGTTAGATGCCTTCCTTTATGGTTGAACTCCACTTCTTCATTCAGTGTTTCAGGCAGCCCCACCTCTCATTTGTAATGCCATACAAACCTATCTGCGGTCTCGAACTAACCCAATCTGTACATGGTATAAATGAAAATTTCAGTATGCGGAGAGGGAATCAATTGCCAAGGGGCAAACAGGACACCACCACAACAAAAGCAGAGCCAGAGTTAGAATTCAGACTTTCTGACTCCCAGTCATATGGAAAGGAATTAGAACAACATCGCAAAACCAAAACAAATGTCAGGAACAAATGTGCATGTGGTGACCTTCACACATTAGTTTCTTTGGGCATCTGAGAAAAATCCTAGCCAGCTGTTTTATTAACATGTCATGGATAACAATGCCTGTGCCAGTTATGGGGAAAAAAGAACCAAACAAAAAGCAACAAATATACAGTGAACAAGCAATTTAAGAAAGGAAATTTTTCAGCTACAATTTAGATTGAGGAAAGTAGACTCAATTTTTTATTTGTTTTCAATTTGTGTTAACAACGGAATTTATTTCAGTTGAGAGGATTTTCCTGGTAAGGCAGAAAGACCTGATGATTACCCACATGGGATTTCCGGGGGGAGTGGGGGATAAGTGACCTTGATAATGGATGAAATTCACAATTATACAATAACAAATGAATATTAAGTTTGGGACTAGGAAATGACTCACCCAGGATCACATGTCTGCTGGCAGAACCAAGAACAGAACACTGATCTACCTGACTCTGAAACCAACAAGGAGGAAACACTGAGTCCCAATGCTTATTTATTTTTATTGGGGCAAATTATACTGCATTAGCTTACAATATTCTCAATTATAGTGCATTTTATGTATTGTTTTATATAAATTCATTCTGCACCAAATAAGAGTTCACTGCTTTAAGTTTATTTGGTGTGCATATAATATTATACATACTCAGTATGTGCCAAATATAGTCTATACAATATGGCTATTATATATACTATTTAGGAACTCTGGTAGCATAGTGCCTAAAGCACTTGACTGCTAACCAGAAGGCTGGTGGTTCAAACCCACCAGCCACTCCTCGGAAGGAAGATGGGGCAATCTTCTTCCATAGTGATACTGCCTCGGAAACCCAAGGAGGGGTTGCCATGAGTCGGGTACGACTCAACAGCACATAACAACAACAACAACATATACTATTTATATGAGTAATAGAGATTATTATGTTCATCTTATTAATCTTCTGGATATAAACAGTGTATATTCACAATGCACATTCATAGATCTCTTTTGAGGTGACAGATGAAGCAATGGGAAGTTCATGAGTGTGGATATCATATAGCTCCACTTGCCTAATATTTTAGAAAATTCTTCGTTTTTGCTCTATGACTTGGAGCAATAATGGCTACATTGTTGTTGTTGTTGTTATGTGCCGTCAAGTCGGACCCGACTCATAGTGACCCCTCCTTGGGTTTCCAAAGCAGTATCACTACGGAAGTAGATTGCCCAAACTTCCTTCCGAGGAGTGGCTGGTGGGTTTGAACCGCCAGCCTTTTGTTTAGCAGTCAAGTGCCTTAGGCACTACACCACCAGAGCTCCGTGGCTACTTTAAGAAAGAGTGAAGAATGGATGGAAGATGATTTTATATATATATATAAATGAATGTCTGTCTGTCTGTCTGGCTCATTATTGGCCTGTAACAAATGTTAGCTCTTTTTGGAGGCTGTAAGAGATTTTGAAGACTAGTTAGCCATGCTTCCTCCTTTTGTAAGTTGAGGTAACTAAGTGCACAGAATGGAGGTGTGGGCAGCAAAGTGGAAAGGATATGGACTTGGAATGGAGACACAGTGAGTGTTGAGTTATAGAGAAGGGGCACTGTATTTCCTGTTCTTAGAAAATAAGGACTTAACAAAAGGCAGCCGCTGCTTTTAAGGAGCTTGCCAAGGTCCACATGTATGAGGTAGCCAGTAGGCACTACTGGGTCTTGAATCTCCTTGCCATCAATATCCTACCCAGGCATGTTCCTCACCTAGAAGTCCTGAACTATTTTCCCTACAATCCAGCCTTATTGAAATGCCTTAAATGTACCTTGCTCCCTCCACCATAGACCATTTGCACAAGATATATCCTCTGCCAGATATGCATTCTGTGAGTCTTCCTACCCAACCTTCACTAAATTAAATTCTATGCTATATTGCATCTCACTTGAAATATCTCTCCAAGAAGGCTTCCTTGATGGTCCTTACAGTGATAAATATCCCGTTATATTCTTACAATGTCATTTGTGTCCTTCAAGCACTTTTCGATATTGTAAATTTGTTCTTGTTAATAGGAATATATATTAAATGTTTGTCCTCCCACTTAACTTATGCTCCATGAGGACTAAGTCATCAAGTAAATGTGCTCTCTTTTCTTAACTTTGACACGTAGCCCAGTGTCTAGCTCATAATACGCACTTAATGTTTACTGAAAAAAGGAAGGAAATACTCAGATTTGCATTCAGTTCTCCATCTTTCACTAAAGTGGACTTTCTCCTGCATATCATAGGAAATGTTTAATTATTCATGTCTGCTCTGTTACAGTTTTGGGAAAAGAGCAGGCTTCTGTCTCTTGCCTGCCTCATTGTACAATGGTGGGCACTGGCTGAGTAGCTGGAAAAAGTCAGGCATGGATATTACTTACACGTGAAACATTTTTTCATTCAGTGAGCTGAATGACTGACTAGCCAAAGGTATTTTTGAATGAAGATGCTGCTCTGATGGCTTACTTGCAGTCTTTGTAGAAAGTCCATGCTCACTCAGTAGTGAGGAGCGGCCTCCTGAGTCCATGTCATTATTACAAAGACAGATGAGGGGAAGGAAAAACAATATTAGTTTCCATCAGTGCTCAGGACAAAAAAGAAATAAATGCAGTCTTCCAGTGTCAAGACACTAAACTATAAGGAACACTCTGATAATAATAATAATAATAACAAAATCTTAATATTAAAAAGTCTCTTTTCTTTTCTTTTTTTATATTTTGGTGAGGGGTTGGTTGCTAAATCCCAGAGGTAAGAAGTAGAATTAGAACTCTACAGTTCAGATAGTTACTCAAGTCCATTTTAGCCTATTAATAATCTCCACATAAACTTATGGTAGAGCTGAAATTGACAAATCATAGAGTCCTTTGAAAATAAAATGCCTCAATAGTTAAATAAATGTCCAGGACACAATTTTATCTGCAATGTACATAAGTAGTTCTTTCTAAACTCAAACTCACTGCAGTCGAGTTGGATCCAACTCATAGTGAGTCGGAATCTCCTACGAAAGTAGATTGCCCAACCTTCCTTCCGAGGAGTGGCTGGTGGGTTTGAACCGCCAGCCTTCTAGTCAGCAGTCGCATGCCTTAGGCACTATGCCATCAGAGCTCCTAGTGCTCTTTAAATATTGTTAAATTGAAGGATACAAGTTAGGTTTTATTATCAATCCCTGAAATGCTGATCAAATTGCTGCACTTTGAAAATATTTAGCACTGCCAGTTCTCATCAATTGATCGGTTATAAGCAGTTTCTGGGATTAAAAAAGATCAAATGGGATTTGTGGCTATTAGGTTTTCATTTGGCCTTTTCAATCATTATTGAAATTACATTTCCGTGTATTAAGCAAAAGTAGTTGAGGAGGAAGTGGTTTGAAGTTACATTTTGTAAAATGAAACAAAAGTTATAAGGTAATAGTAATATCCCCAAATATTGTTAATTGCAAATGGAATTAAGCTGACCTAGTTATGCTGCTATAGCACACTGTACTCACTTATACATCAGTAATAATGTTTTTTATTCTTACAAACACATGCCTAAAGCATTTGACTCCTAATCAGAAGGCTGGCGGTTCAAACCCACCAGACACTCCTCGAAAGGAAGACTGGGTAATCTACCTCCGTAGAGATACTGTCTTGGAAACCCAAGCAGGGGTCGCTGTGAGTCAGAATCCACTCAACGGCAATGAGTTTCTTATCTTTAATAAGGGAACGTATTTTACATCACTGATATCACCCAGTTCGGCTCTATTGAAAAGACTTAATTATTATTATTTTTTTTTTATTCTTATGACCGGGCTTATAAACTGTCTCCTTTTGAGAATCCCCTTACTCAGTTCACCCAAGAGCAATGTAGGCCTCTTCTGAAGTTCCACAGCCAGTTTGTCCCTGTCTTTTTACATATAGCAGTTTTTACTCTCAAGGACAATTATTTGATTGGCTATGCTATCCCACTTACTGAAGTACACAGAACCCTGAGCCACAATGAAAAAGCATTGACTTAGAGGAAGGTAACTTGAGCCTTACCTCATCTCTCCCACCATGTCACATGGAAAAAAAAAAATTATCTATACAATTTCTCCTTAGATGCGCTAGTGCTTGAAACAGCAGCACATGTGGTTAGTATATGGTGTTATCCTAAACCTGGGATAGCATTAACATTGCTATTCCTCAGAAAGTTATTTTCTTCTCTAATTTATTAGGACTCAACATGATTTTAGGAAGCATTCCTTTATCTACTTCTCACTCAAAAGGGAAATAATGAACAAAATAATATACTACCTAAAGATAGGGAGCTCTGGTAGCATAGTGCCTAAGGCACTTGACTGCTAACCAGAAGGCTGGCGGTTCAAACCCACCAGCCACTCCTCGGAAGTAAGATGGGACAATCTACTTCCGTAGTGATACTGCCTCGGAAGCCCAAGGAGGGGTCGCTATGAGTCGGGGCCAACTCGAGGGCACATAACAACAACAACAACACCTAAAAGATAACCAACAAACCAAACTCACTGACATCGAGTTGATTCCAATTCATAGTAACCCCCTTGGGGTTTCTGAGACAGTAAATCTTTATGGAAGTAGCTGGTGGGTTTGTATCACTAACCTAGTTAGCTATCAAATGCCTTAGGTGCTGTGCCACGAAAGCTCCTTTAAAAGATCATGATAAATAAGTAAATAAAATTGTGTAAAAAATACCCAGAAAGCTCTAGTTCATCTTCGAAAACACAACAACAATCTTTTAAGAAATACAGAGGAATACAGAGAAGCATTAATGACATAGTATTTCTATTACATGTTTAGTTAGTTAAAAAATATAATATGGAACAGAATGTACGCAGTGCCTTATTTTTTATTAAGAAAAAGAAAATGAGCATGTGCAAGTGAGTGTGTGTGTCTGTGTGTGTGTTTTCACCAGAATGTAGTAGTTAAGATCACACAGTCTGAATTAGCCTGCCTACATTAGATATTTAGTAACCGGAGAAAGTTAACTATTTATTACTAACTAGGAAAGTAACTTCTTTTCTCTCTGCTTCAATTACTGTTTGTAAGGTGGGAAGGCTAATCTAACACCTGCTAGGCCAGAAGATGGAATGAGATAGTGCCTGTAAAGTGTTATGATAAGAAACCATAGGAGAAGGGTATTCAGTACATAGGAGCTCTTTTACCTTGACTTTTTCATCTGAGTTTTCATAATGTTCTTTAATGAATAGGCATTACCTTTGCAACTGTAAAAATATCTATAGTAACTGGTCCTTTTAAATACCTCTAATTCCACCTCCTTTGACCACCCTAAGGACATTCATTGATTTCTTTCAGGGTACTTGGGAATTATATACTATCCACAGTAGTATATCATGCCTTCTGATACAGAACTCAAACTCATCTGATAGTGTTTGAAAATGGTTTGATAGCTACTGTCTGTCCAACTTGGGAATAGATCAAGAATACCCAGCTCTGAGATTTTGTCCAATGACCAGCAGGTGCCAAATGAAAAGTGAGCAAACTAAGGGTTTCTTTAGGGGAGCCAACCAGGTAATAGCCAGACAGTATCTTTATGCAACTCATTCTTGTTCTACTAAATGGAGACATCTCCATGCACTTGACTTTCCCAGAGATTTGATCCATCATTTATCCCCTAATACCCACAAAGTCCCACGCTGTAAGTTCACCCAGTAGATACACAATAACTGTGTGTTGAATAAATGCTTGATGAGTAAATATTGGCATTAAATTGTACAACTGTGCACCATTACTTGGAGATGCATCAAATTGATAATGTCGATTTAGACCTCGTTTTATAAAGCAGCTCATCAAGACGTTTGGCTGATCTATTCAGTCTGTTGTCTATTGCCCATGTGGTTGAATACATGGATCGAGGTAACATCTGCTCAGGGTTAAATGAGTGGTCTTTCGCTCTGCAGCATGGTGGATTTAATACATCAGGCAGAGGCTGGAATAGGGATTCACTGAGGTGGACCTTCCCACCACCTAAAAAGAGTCTTTCCCTGTAGGTATTAATTTGCAGATATGGACTCATCTGTGAGCCTACCATTTTATCTGGGACTGTATAATATACATATATTAATCAGGAGTATTTACTGAGTCCTTTAAAATTTTCATGATTACCTGGAGATCTAGGTCCTATTCAAGTCTTTGCATCAAATTTCAGTAAGAACATCAGCAAATGTCACAGCCCAATGTAGACTGTGATTACTTCATGTATGAAATTATATTATTACATATGTGGGTTATATTTCACAGAATTTCAGGAATGTTTATATGAATAAAGTAACATACAAGTGCTTGGTAGTTGCAAGAAGTTTTGCAAAAAGGATTGTATTATATTAAACAAAAAAACTAAACCTCTTTTCACCGAGTCAATTCTGGCTCGTAGCAACTATGTAGGACAGAATAGAACTGCCTTATAGGGTTTCCAAGGCTGTCATTTTTACAGAAACAGATTGCTACATATCGCTGCTGTGGAGTGGCTAGTGGGTCCCAACAGCCGACCTCTCGGTTAACAGCCAGATGCTTAGCCACTGTGCAGCAACAGCTCCTTTGTATAATATTAAGTAGTATAAAATAACTCCAAATTATTCTCTTATACATAAATGGAATGTAACTGTTTAATAATAATAAACAACACAAAGACTACAGGGATATATGATGAGTTAAAATTGACAGCATTGAATAGCACGGATGGATGTTCACTCTTACAGTTCATTTCACACTTTGTACAATAATTTGAAAGTAGTATGTCTCTTGTCATAATTGGTTTCGAGGTGTTCTTTGTTACTATAAGAAGACTTGGTGGCACACTGGTAAGAGACCTTGGCTGGTAACCAAAGTGTCGTCATTCAAACTCACCAGCTTCTCCATGTGAGAAAGATTTGGCAGTCTGTTTCTATAAAGATTTACAGCCTTAGAAACCCTATGGGGCAGTTCTGTTCTATCCTACAGGGTTACTATGAGTCAGAATCGACTCAACAGCAATGAGTTTGGTTTGGGTTTTGTGCTGCATGTTGTCTCATAGAAAACCGCGGTAGCCATTCTGAGTACTGATAGCCCTACAAAGTTGTGTCCTGGACAGTTTTTCTATATGTTTTGTTTTTGCTCCTGAGTTGCCTCTCATTTATCGAGGTATCTCTGGTACTTTTGGAAAGAAATGAACATGTAGAAGTACTCTGAAAATGTTGAAAAAGTGGATCTCCTTCTGTTATTCACATGCATACATACCCACTGGCTTCAAGGAGCTCTGGTGGCATAGTGGGTAAGGCATTTTGCTGTGAACCCAAAAGTTGGTGGTTCCAACCCACCAACTGCTCTATGGGAGGAAAATGAGGCAATCTACTTCCATAAAGTTTACCTCCTTGAAAACCCAGTGGGGGTCGCTATGAGTTGGAATCAACTCGATGGCAGTGGGTTTGTTTTTTTTTTTGTTTTGTTTTGTTTTTGCCATCAAGTTGATTTTGACCCACAGTGACCTTATACCAAAACCAGAACCAACCTCATTGCCATCAACTTGATTCCAACTCCTACTGACCCTCCATTGGATTTCCAAGATGGTGAATCTTTATGGAAGTAGATTGCCCCATCTTCCTTCCACAGAGCAGGTGGTAGGTTTGAATCACTGACCTTCTGGTTAGCAGTAAAATGCCTTAACCTTTATGCCACCAGAGAGCCACACAATGATCCTATAGGACAGAGTAAAACTGCCCCCACAGGGTTTTCAACGCTGTTATCTTTATGGGAGCTGATTGCCACATAGTTCTTCTGCAGAGTTGATGGTGGATTCAAAATGCTGAACTTTCAGTTAACAGCTTAACCACTGCAATACCAGGGCTCCCTCTTCTGCTCTTAGGTAATTTATTGGGACTGAGTGTCTCCCTGGCAATTTTATTTTAAAGAACTTCCATTTCCAGTGGAATCAAACGAAGATACTGCATTACAGGCAGCCCCTGAGTTAGGAAGATCAATTCCTAAGTGTGCCTTTAAATCAAATTTGTGGGTAAGTCGGATTAGGTGCATATAGTTCTTATTTAGCCTTACTTTGTTGTTGTTGTTGTTTGCCATTGAGTCGGCCCCGACTCATAGCGACCCCTCCTTGGGTTTCCAAGGCAGTATCACTACAGAAGTAGGAAGCCTTACTTTAGTGCAAGAAAAAGAACTCTGGTGGTGCAGTGCCTAAGGCGTTTGACTGCTAACCGGAAGAGTGGTGGTTCAAACCCATCAGGTACTCGGTGGAAGGAAAACTGGGCAAACTGCTTACATAAAGACACCTTGGAAACCCAAAGAGGATCGTCACTGAGTCAGAATCGACCAGATGGCATGAGATGTTTTGTTTTTTGGTTAATGCAAGAAAAGACTTAGACTTTTTGATGATTTAAAAGCACGTGCAGCAAGTGAAGGTGGTTGCGATGAAGAATTTGTTGCAAGTAAGGATTGATTCAATCATTTCAAAGTGACACAAATTTATATAACTTTAAAAGGCAAATACGAAGAGTCCATGTATTGGATGCTTGTTCCTAATCTCAGGAGCGACAGTATATTGCATTTCTGCTTTGGCCAACATCCCTATGGGTTTCCTTTCTGTACATGAAAATTCCAGCCCAATTATCACATTCTGGATATACTCAATTTTTCTTTTCCCAGAGTTAAATCTTTTGCTATCTAACTGGCTTTCTTCCTAAATAAATAAATAGTAACAATAGCAATAATATTTGGAAGACTAGACATTATGCTGTCTTCATTCACTTGACCTTGGTCCTTTCTAGGTGCTAGGACACAGATAGCAATTAGGTAAAATCAAAATAACCTGTCAATTCTGTTACTTGCAAAGGGACTCATCACTGTGAGCACACTGAGTGCTTGGCAATGTCTTAGAGACCTTCTACCACCAAGCATAATAGCCATGCTACTGAGTGTCAACTCTGGACAGGGCACTTTATATATAGTGTCTATAATTCTGATGGGTAGAATATTTTATTTCATACTATGTTGGTGAGGAAGAGAAAATCATAGTAATTGCTATAGTTTTAAGTCCTGTCAAAGAGCTTACTGAAGCTTCTGCTAAACTTAGAGTTTATTGATGGAAAGAAGCATTCCTGAACTGGATTCACCAAAGAACTAGAGCAAAAGGAATTTTTCACTGAGCTTAAATATGGAAATTCCAGGAATTTACAAAGAATAAATTGTGTTGGGTTGACATTTACAAACTCTTGCTTTAACAGACACAAGATAGTGGTGAGATCCCTTAAACATTACTGGCTCATTGTAAAGTTTGAGCCATTTTACAGCTTAATCTATGGCTATTTCAAGGCCGGGCCTGAGTGAATGTTCTTCCTGGGAGCTTGGGGTAAAAGTGTGGGGGAGGAAAGGAGCCTAAAGTATGAAGTATGCTGGCTAGCTGACTTTTGAAGGTCTGCTCAGAATAAGCAGTAAACAGAAAAAAAAAATGGAATCCGCCCTGTGTCTTTGGCGGAAATCTCTCCTTATGCCAAGCACCTAGTTCTTTAGAGCTCCTTCACACTTGATTTAGCTGGAAATCTCTGAGATCATTTTGGATTACGTATTACTGTGTCTTCAAAACCCAAACAGAATTGATTACATCATATAATCTGCTTGTTTGGCATGTGTTCGGCTTGGATGTTTTAACACCTTCCACAGGATAAAGTCTTTGCTTGGTCATTGGCAATTTTTTCATTGGCAGGCTCAGCAAGATAATGGCTTACTTGCATAGCTTTGAAGTTGGATTTTTCTTTAAGATCTTTTTACTGTGTTTGCTAAGCAATTAAAATATTAATTTCCTGGAAGTTTTCAGAAAGCAGAGGTATAAAGAAATGCTTATGTTCCTTTGCCAGGTTTTCAGAGTAGTTTCATCTCTACAGGGTGTTCAGGTCCATCTACTTCAAGCTTTGTGTCAATGAAATTGACTCAGCGGTTTTGTCCCCATGCCTTTTTCTGAAAAGTCAGCTACCTTGTGGCTTTATAATTTTGGAGAAATATATGTAATTATTCTGAGCTAAGTCTCCTCACATGCACAATGGGGATAGTAGCACCAACCTCACAAGCTATTTTAAAGGGTATTCAATAATTTGCATGAATGTACTTGCTTCGTAAACCACATTTTGCCTTTTTCCTTCCCTTATAGGATAATAAAGGAGCACTTGTCGTTCAGTGCCTCAGGCATTTGGCTGCTAACCAGAAGGTTAGTGGAGGAAGATGAGGCAATCTACTTCGGTAAAGATTTACCACCCAATAGGGATCACTGTGAGTTAGAATCAACTCAACTGCAGTGGGTTTATTTGTTTGTTTTTTGGTTTATAGGACAGTTTGTTAAGTAACAATGTTGTTGTTATGTGCCATCAAGTCGGAACAGACCCATAGTGACCCCTCCTTGGGTTTCTGAGGCAGTATCACTATGGAAGTAGATTGCCCAACCTTCCTTCCCAGGAGTGACTGGTGGGTTTGAACCGCCAGCCTTCTGGTTAAGCAGTCCAGTGCCTTAGGCACTACACTACCACCAGTAGGCCTGATTTGATGTCTTATTTGTTTATATTTTTGGGGGGAGGTCATTTACATTACTGTGTTGCACTGAATATTGGCTACATATATTGAATTCTCAAATGTGTCCATTTAATTTTGGAAGAATTCCTTCCTCACTGGTTCTGTTCCTTCAGAGAACCCAAAGACATTACCTATTTTGATCATTTTCTGCGAGAAATATTAGACGCTGTCCAATACCCAAATCCACTCTTAAAGAAACAGAAGTTCCTCAATTATTAACATTTACCAGAATCCTCACATATATCATTTTGTTTAATGCTAAAATATGCATTCACTCATACAATCAGTATTTACTGAGCGTTGGTATGAGTCTGAGCCAAGTCAATGACAGTAGGTTAAGGTTAAGGTTCCATACTCCCAGCACTGTTCTAAACCACAGGGGCCCTGCTGGTGCAGTAGTTAAGGCATTTGGGTGTGAACCACAAAGTCATTGGTTTGAACACACTAACCACTCCATGGAAGAAAGATGAGGCAGTCTGCTTCAGTCAAGATTTATAGCCTTGGAAACCCAATGAGGGTCGAGATAAGTCTGAATCAACTTGGCAGTGAATTTGGTTTGGTTTCGTTCTAAACATAGGGATACAATGGTAAGCAAATACAGACCTGATCTTTGCCTTTATGCAGCTAATGGTCTAGTGATGAAGATATGAATGAAATAATTGCTCATACATGTAAAATTCAGTAGGACAAGTGCTGTGGACATGTATGTGTTGGTATGAATGAGTACCATAAAAAGGATTTGTCCTAGTTATGGGGAGCAACAGCTTGTCTGAGGAAGCAACAGTGAAAATTGTGGTGGTTAAGGTGGTGTGTTAACTTCATAGGGCTATGGTTTTGAGGGTCTGGATACCTGGATGTAGTTATTCACCTTAATGCAATGATAGTCACTTTCATAGTGGAATCTGCTGTGAGTGGCTACGTTGTTGCCTTCAGGGTGTGGGCTGCTTCGAGGATGTAAGTAAAAGTTTTTGTTTTTTTTTTTCTTTTTGAGGATAATAAAAGTTTAATAGCTCAACAAAGAGATCTTTGACGTTATACTTTCTGCGGTGTAGTAAATTACGTAGTGTGACTTTTCTAGCCATCGGTCTTTGTAAACTCTGTGGTGGAATTTGCCATGAGCAACTGAGTAGCTCCTGATTGTTAAAGTTATCTACCTGGGATATTTGTGTTGAGGTGGCACGAAGCAATCTTCTGGGCAGTTGTCTCCCCCCCCCCCCCTGTCTCTGTCTCTCTGTCTCTCTCTCTCTCTCTCTCTCAGGTGTATAGAATTTTGATGTTGGGATTGGTTAGTTTGGCTACTCTGCCAGGCTTAAAAGGAGCCCTCCTGGAGACAGAAGGAGTCTCTCTGACTGCTGGCTGAGAAAGACATGCTGCTGAGAGAAACATGCTCCTGAGAGACATGCACTGCTGGGAAAGAAACACCATGAGAGACATACAGTTGTGAGAGAGACACCATGAGAGACCTGCACTGCTGGGAGAGAGACTGAGAGAAACTGTCAGCTGAGAGACAGCAGGCTGAGAGAGACTGAGCATGTTCCTGAACTTGAATTGTAGCCGGTTGCTTCCCTAATAAAACCCATAATCTGTTAGTTCTGTGTGGCCACTGCAGCAAATTATCAAACCCAGCAGAGAGGTGGTGGGTGCTGCAGGAGGAACAGTTGGTTGATGAAAGGGCTGGAGGGAGGCGGCATGTCTGGCCTCACAAGAATAGGCCTTGGGCTACTGATGGTGATTCTGTCTTCCTCTTGTCGGGTTAGAGGAAGTCAGAAGATGCAGCCTTCCTGCCTCTTTGGCACTCTCTTTGAAAAAAAAACCAAGACCGACAGATCTATCTCTCTCTATCTTTCTAATGTTCTCCTGGTCAAAGTTCTGTGATTTCTTTGTAAGGAGCAGCTTTGAGCAAGGTCTCTAGCTTTTGGCACATTTGGATCCTGCATTAAGCCAAGTCTTTATAACCAGTGGCCTGCTGTGTTGTCTGCTGATCTTGGGAATGTTCCTGAAATTAAACTTGCAGCCCTCTGTGTTGCCTGTTGATCATGGGACTGTGGTATTTTACAAGCTGACCTTGAGTTTGTCAGCCTCAGAAGCTAGGAGATGCTTCTAAAACCAGTGAGCCTAGAATAAGACACAGAGCAGAAGCCCAAGGTCAAGGGGCCTTCATCCAGCCCCTAGAGCTGGTACTTTAACTTTGGACTTCTAGACTCCTAAATTGTAAGAGAATAAATTAAAGCCATTGTGGTAGGTAGTTAAGGTTGTGTGTCAACTTGGGTGAGCCTGGTTGAGTGGCTGGGCAGCTGGTGGTAGTTATTCCCCATTATGAGACTAGTAATCAGCTCCATGGTGGAATCTAGCACAAGCAGCTGAGTAGCTGTTTTAGGGATCTGGTCTGCTTCCCTTATAGAAGAAGTAGCTTTAGGAATGGTCTCCATCCATCCATCATTGTTCAGCAGCCTGCCATGCTCTGCCGAACTTGTGAATTTCAGTGGACTTGAATTAATG
>NW_006921654.1:174815-183086 GCF_000298275.1 Orycteropus afer afer
TTTGAACTCAGACTTACAGCCTCCAAATTGTACGAGAATAAAGTCCTGTTTGCTTAAGCATCCCATGTGTGGTATATTCCTGTCAGTGCAGCACTAGGTAACCAAAGCAGCCATCTGTTTGTGGTATGTGTGTAATAGCAGCAGTAGAGAACCAAGACAGAAATGAATGCTTATCGATTAGTAAATTAGCTGAAAACAGGAGAGGGACAAAAAGCAAGAAAAACCCCTGTAAAAAGAGTTGAAAGAGAATGGGGAAAGAGCCTGTGATGAGAGGGAGTGAATTAACAAAGAGAATGATAGGAAAAACACAAGTTGGCATGATACAATATATCAGGAAGAAATAGTGCATTTTCTCATAGATCGGAAAAGGCTTCTTTGTGGAAATACCATTTATATTGAGAAGTGACACATATTGATACCTTTCTACTATTCAACTTTTCTTTTTTAAATATCAGAACAAAATTGAAAGCTAATTTCAGCACACAGTATGTAAGCAAACTAATTGTGCAATGAATAAAGTCTCAGGAATAATGTAATAAAAAAAAGTAGGTGTTCATCAACTCCTTAATAATATATAGTTCCAAGTAAAAGCCCTGGGGTTTATATGCCATTAGGTATTTTTAGATGCCTCAGACCAGCAAATGGAGGGACCCAGAGAAAGAAAAGTCTTTAAAAAAAAAAAAAAAAAAGTCTCCTCGTATCTATTCTACTAAGGCCGTTTGCTGGATTTTTCCACTGGTGAGGAAAGCATAGCATGTAATGGCAGACAATCGCAGAAAAAAGCTCCCCATTCACTAAGTGCATTTCAAATAAGAATTGTAATTAACTTCATCAGTACAACAGAAGGAAAAATTCAGCGGGAAGGCGAAAGCTAATGGGCTTCACCGGGTGAATCTATCCCCTAGCTTTTTTTTGCTATCCGTGGAGTGCTGTTTATATGGCTGGTTTTAATATTTTATGGTGTGATATTTACATTTATGTAGCTGAATTTAAAAGACAAAGTGATGTAATTGGTAATATTACACTTTTTAAAATTCAATTTGATGGGATTGAGGATGTTTAAGGATTTTCTTCTCAAGAGCTCTCTGCAGTTGGAGGTTTGGGGCCCCTGCAGGAATTGGCCCTCCCATTGATAGGAAAGGAAAAATACAGTTGGGGGTGTAATTGATTACTTGGTGCATGAAGAATGGAATGCCTAAGTCCCTGGAACCCTGGCCTGAAGTCAAGACAAGAGGCAGTACCGCGGTCTGAGTTACAGTCCTTGTTCCATATTTACATACTTTACATGAAAATTACAGAATCTGTTAAAAAAACAGCGAGAAAACAAATTGCACTCAATGCCTCCAGCTAATCACAATAAATGGGAATGATAATAGTGGCTGGAATCTGCTGAGTATCTACTGTGGGACTACTGTTTCTGGTAAATTACTTCTAATCCTTGTGTTACCTTTGCAAAGCCTGTAACTATGACTCTCCTTTTACAAATAAAGCAAACTGCTCAGAAAGATTAAGCCACTTGCCAGATATCACAGAACCATTCAGAGTCAGAACTAGGATTTAAAACAAGAGCTCGTTAATCTGGGGACTCCATTTGGCTTCTGTACTGTGTACACACTGAGGGTTTCCCTCTCCCTGGATGATTGTCTTTGTTTTGTCTTTGTCCTGTCCAAGGCTTAATAAAAGGGTCTCTCTACAAGGGGGAAAAAAAAAAAAAAAAAACTAGCTTATTTGTGCTTTTATGGTAGCACATGGCTTTTTTCACTATTTTTCCTTTGTACATGTTGTATGTGCATGTCTACTAAGTTTTATTTCATGCTTGCCATTATGTGATATATTAACTTTCATCCTTAATGTCTTCTGTGATATGCTATTAATTGCCTATGTTATTACCTATTGTCATTGATCATCACTATTAATATGCCTATGATGCAATACTCAGTTGTTATTTGATTAAATTCTATGAATGTGGGTTTTCTAAACCCTACATTAATTATAGAAATTTACTAGATGAAAAATATTTTCTTTTTCTAGTTCATTTATAGATACCAGGAATACAAGGGACCGTCCTTTCTAGAACCTTACATTCAGGGGAGGCTCATAAATAGTCTATATGAGGAGATACTCTGTGTTGACTTGCACTTTATTGTCCATATCTTTCTAATTAATAACATTTTAAATGGTTTGATTTGTCAGAATACATTGTAACTACTTAGCTGAAGTCACAAAAATGCATCAAATCAATTTCTATTACTTCATATAAGATAAATGCTTTGTTCTAGAATGTTTTCGTTAACTCATTTTAGTGCAGACTTAAAGTAAAAATATAAATACTTAGTACAGGCATACCTCGTTTTATTGTACTTCACATTATTTTATCTCAGAGACACTGGTTTATTGTTGTTGTTGTTATTTTTACAAACTGATAGCTTGTGGCAGCTCTGCATCGAGCAGTGCCATTTTTCCAACAGTATGTGCTCACTTCATGTCTCTGCATCACGTTTTGGTAATTCTCACACTTGAAACTTTTTAATGATGCTACTGCACACTTGATAGACTACAGTATAGTATAACCATAACTTTTATGTGTACTGGAAAACTAAAAATTTTGTGTAACTCGTTTTTACAATACTCACTTTATTGCAGTGGTCTGAAATTGAACCTGCAATATTGCAGAGGTATGCCTGTATACAAGACTACAGCTATTACTTTACGTTTACATATTTTCTAGAACATTTGGTTAGACTGTATATACATAATTGTATGTATTTCTGTGTTTGTGAATCATCTTCCCTGTAGATCATATCCTTGTCCTGAGACAAATCTGCATCAGTCCTGATATTCTATCAACCAATAATTTATAGTCATTCATTCATCCAGTAAAGTTCCTCTTCTGTACCAGATTATCATCTGAGAACTACTGAAATAAAAGGTTACTTTCTAATAATGTCTACTTTTTGCCACATCTGCTCTATGCATGGGAACTTTTAATAGATACACCAATCCTCATATTATCACCATAGTGCAATGATAGATTTTGCCGTAAATGAGAAAACTGAAAAACAGAAAATCTTGGTCTTTGCTGAAAAGGCAATAGCTAGTATGTGGGTAAAGGAGCTCTGGTGGCATAGTGCCTAAGGCATCTGACTGCTAACCAGAAGTCTGGCAGTTCAAACCCACCAGCCACTTCTCGGAAGGAAGGGCAATCTACTTCCGTAGTGATAACCGCCTCAGAAACCCAAGGAGGGATCGCTGTGAGTTGGGACTGACTCATCTGCAGTGAGTTTGGTTTTTGGTTTGGTTTAGGCTACTTTGTTACTGGGAAACAGCAGTCAAGAAGTTAAAGGACATATTGCACTGCTCAATTCAGTTGCAAAAGACCTCTTCTACATGTTTAAAAGCAAACATACCTCTTTGAAAACTAACATGTGTCTGACTCAAGCTATAGTATTTTCAGTAGCCTCATATGCATACAAAAGCTGGACAAGGTTAAAAAAAAAAAAAAACTCACTGCTATCAAGTTGGATTTGACTCACAGTGATCCCACCTTGGGTTTCCGAGGCTGTATCACTAGGGAAGTAGATTGCCCAACTTTCCTTCCCAGGAGTGACTAGTGTGTGTGAACTGCCAGCCTTTTGGTTAACAGTCAAATGCTTTAGGCATAAGGAAGACCAAAGAAGAACTGATGCATTTGAATTTGTTGGTGAAGAATATTGAAAGTACCATAGACTGCCAAAAGAATGAACAAATCTGTCTTAGAAGAAAGGCAGCCAGAATTCTCCTTAGAAACAAGAATGACCAGACTTTATCTCTCATGCTTTGTTCATCCTAGCAGAAGGACCAGTCCCTGGAGAAGGATATCACGTTTGGCAAGGTAGAGGGTCAACAAGATAGGTTGACACAGCGGCTGCACCAGTGGCCTTGAGCATAGCAATGATTGTGAGGATGGCACAGGACCGGGCAGTGTGGTTCTGTTGTACAAGGGCTCACTCTGAGGCATGGAGACTGGAAGAAAACTCACAACTTTGTTACTTAAATATGTCTTTGTCACCATGTTTTTTTCTAGCCTCTTGAAAAGAATTATGCTGCAAAACTATTCAAAAGCTGTTAAAATAACTAGTAAGCCTTTCAAAGTACAAGCATGCAACCATTTTATTTCCAGGCGCTGTGTAACAGTAAAACGGATACTAATGGTAGTTGGTTCATGGTGTATTAAGTAGTACTGAAATAGATAGCAAGAAAAAATTATAGAGGAGATACTGTCTGAGTTGTATTAAGCCTAAATTCCAATTTGCTAAGTCTTCCCTTCAGAAGAAAAATAGGAAGCAATTGGATGAGTCACAGCAGGGGATACAAAGTTTTACAGAATCAGCCTTACTATTAAAGAAACAATCCAACTAATCGGTTCCATGAAAGCAAGAGGGCATGCAGGTAGCATTCAATTTAGGACCTGGCTTCCCAGCATCTAAATCTTTAAAGAAAAGGCCTTAGAATCTTTTGACTTCACTTATTATACTCTGTTATACTCAAGGGGGAAAAGAAAAAAAAAAAAAATTTCAAGGTCATAGAAGAAAGGACAGGTAGAAATGAAACTTGCAATTTGTTCCATCAAACCAATGCTGACTCATAGTGACCCTAGAGGATAGAGTAGAATTGCCCCATAGGCTTTCCAAGGCTATTATCATTATAGAAGCCGACTGCCACATCATTCTCCCGTGGAGCAACTGGTGGCTTTGAACCACACACTTTTCGATTAGCAGTGATGCTATTTAGCAGTGCACCATCCAGGCTGCTGCTTTGTTCCACCAGGGATTCTTTTGCAGGTGGTTTTGGAGTCTCAAATATTACTAAGAAATGATAGTGACATTTACCACTTGGCGTTTAAAGCATAGTTTACATTCTCTCTCTTCTGGAAAGAATTCAGACTTTCAGAGGTCAAGGATATTAGAAATGTAACATTGCAGAAAGCACAAGGCAATTCTAAGCATATTTATTCATTCAAACAAAAAACTGAGAGCCTACTAAGTATCTCTCCCTTTTCCTGATAAGAAATAAGGTGCCAAAATAAGATGAACATCACCGCTGCCTTGAGGGTTCAAAATAGTCCTCTTGGTGGTTAGGAGGTATTTTTGGTACTAGGGCTAAGGTCTGTCTGAGAGCAATGCATGGATATTACTATTTAAATGACTACATTAGCATTTGTTTCCAGAATCATACACCTTTTATCTTTTTTCCACTTTACTATCGACATCTCAACCCTTCTAGAATGTGCCCCAAAAAAGACCTTGATGTTTCCATATCTTCCCCCATGCTGTCCCCTTAGTTTTGTCTGCCCTGTCACTCACTGACTTGTTGAAGCTCCCTTTGATCCCATCTTAACGCTGTCCTCTGTATCCTCTCATTCTGAAAAGGCATCCTTCCAGTGATTTCTCTTGGATTCTTGCATTTCATTAATATAGGACTCTGATGTTTTCTCATATTAGAATATTATTATGTATGTGATAGCCTCTCCCTATGAATCACAAACTTTTAGACAACTAAGGAGGGGATAGTGCCTCATTGGCACTGTTCCCCATATTGAACTTCACTCTGTACATATGAACTGCCCTGTGTGCATACAAGGTAACCCATACCACTCAATAAATTGAATGGATACACAGTTCATGAAGGTGTCAGGTTATGTTAGAAAACATGCCACTGTAACTTTCATCAGCTGGCATTTATTAGCTTTTAATCACTGGCAGAAAGGAGACATCTAAGTATTATTGTTAGGTGGAATCTCTCAAGGATTGCTTGCCTACTTAGTGTTAACACTTACTGCCATCTCTACCATGCTACTGTACACACACAGATTAATTACTCTTTGGTGCTTTGCAATGCCATTAGATTTTTTTTGATGACTAAGCAAATATAACTTGGAAAACCTTTTTATTGAATTTCTTAGCCAGAAGATTTGCCAGTGGAATTTTTTTTTTTTTTTTAAGTAAGACCCAGTGCTTTTTATCATACTAGTGATTTCTAGCATGGAGAATGCCTGTACATTTTTGCCTATTTATAGATGCCACTACACAACAAGATGGGGGAGATGGGACAGTGAGGAATTGCTCTTGATTTTTTTTTTTTTTAATAAAAAATGTTGGAATTTAAATACAAAATAACAAAGAAAGAATGAAAAAACATTGTGATTCCAATTTATAGTGACCTTATAGGACAGAATAGAATTGTCCCATGGGGATTTCCAGGGCTATAATCTTTATGGAAACAGACTGCTACATTTTTCTCCAGTGGAGCAGCTGGTGGGTTTGAACTGTGGATCTTTCACTTAGTGCTTTAATACCTGTGCCGCAAGAGCTCCTCTGGAAAGTTAAATAGTACATATCAACCGCCTACTATGAACTAAGAACTTTGATTTACTATTCACTTATAATTCCATCCCATCTTCATATGAACTGTAAAAAGTAGGTAATACTATTATCATTTTGCAGAAAAGGAAACTAAAATTAGATAAGTGATGTGGGCAAGGTGTGTCAGATTCCAAAGTCAATGTTTTTGATATATATAAGATGCTTTCTGAAAGGAGGTGTTTGAATGTACCAATTGTAAGATTTAAACAATAGTATTAGGGAGAAAAAGGGAATGGTTGTCCATTTAAGAATTTTGTTTGATAATGTACCTCTTTTCTTCCCATGTATATGATCAATGCCTAACTTGGGAAACAGAGCCCTGGTAGGAGAAAGTTCTATCAGTCTGCTTCCACAGAGGTTTACAGCCTTGGTAACTCTATGGGACAATTCTCCTTTGTCCTATAAGGTCACTATGAGTTGGAATCAACTTGAAGGCAGTAGGTTTGCTTAATTTAGAAAATATGAAAAATGCATTAATGCATAAACAAGGAAATGATGATTTACTGAATCTTACCATTGTGAGCTAATTATAGGCAGTCCCTACTTTGTGTTGTTCAGATAGACATAATCTTCAGTTACTATGGTTTATAAAATAACACAAATCTCCCAACGATACAGGTCAAATGACAGTTACCATGGTATATTAACTGTGAACAATTACATAAAGTACAAATTTCATTGCTGGCTCTGGACTCCACAGATCATTATATAAATAACAGCTATGCATCATAGTAAGTGACTGATAATGTTACTTCTTTCAAAGTCAGTCAAAATGAACATTGCACACCTATTTTTAATTAATAAACAGAAAGCAAAGCGTGTAGTTGTGCTGTTTCCTTGTCTCCCAGTGATAAACTTATATGGCATTTTAGAAAGTGTAATGATCAAAAGAGAGAAGTAGGTAACAAAGATGAAAGTCTACAAAAGAAATAAAAAGTGATAAACTGAAAAGTGAAAGTGGGTGTGATTAGAATATGCAAAAATGACCACAGCAAAGTTAAGAACATCACGTAAGCAAGTAACAGTGAGTGATTTGTGTGCAGTATGATAGAAATAGTTAGAACACTATGCAGATAACGTTGCAGGATTTGAATGGAACATACATGGAGTTAGAGGAGATAGAGCTGACATGGAAACATTGACACTGCCCCATTCTAGAAACTGTAGCTATGCAGGCAGAGTAACTTAGTGAAGGTGAACTTGAGACATAAATGAAGAAAGTACTTGTGGCAACAAGATGAAGATGATCTAGAGGACAGGAGACTGGCAACAAACTTCACATTTAAGGAACTCTCCAGAAAATTTCATAACATTGAAAGTTCAAAGATAAAATGTCAGATTAGCCAAAGTTACAAAGATTAATGCCAATTTGTGAAGGCATAGAAAAGACACTGTTTTTGTATGTTACGTGATGAGAAGAAAGCAAGCACTGTGTAAATGACTCTTTTTTTTCAGTATTTTTTAATATTTATTTTGTTGTTGAGAATATGCACAGCAAAACATGCACCAATTCCACAGTTTCTACCTGTACAGGTTAGCGACATTAATTATATTCTTCAAGTTGCGCAACCATTGTTACCCTCCTTTTCTGAAGCATATTTCTGAGGTACGTTTTCTCCATGTGAGAGTGGGAGCCATTTTAATCACTGTGCATTAGAATTGCCTCCTTCTTGGTTTCCAACAAGAAGTGGATTTTTCCATTGTCCATGACATGGGGTTTCCTGACGAAAGCCATTAGAGTAATGGCAGAGGATGTTACCAAGTAATTGACTACCCAGTACTAAATTTTTTGTATTATATAAATTAAACTATAATGGATTTGCTTTTCTCACTGAACATTATTACATAGGTGTTTATTTAAATATATATA
>NW_006921654.1:183421-186343 GCF_000298275.1 Orycteropus afer afer
AGATGATATTGTTTTATAACCAACAAGTTTTTTGAAGGACTTGGATCTAATTTATCAGCATCTTTTCTGATAGATTTCTAATTTATTCAGATTTGAAGAACAAAAATTCCTGAGAGAATTAAAAAAAAAAAAAAACCTGAATCCCTTAGCTCGTGACAAAATAGTCTTCTCTGAAATGATATGGCAGGAGTTCGTTGCTGCTTTTAGCTTGCACAGAATGGCAGGCATGGGCAGTGAAACCAAGCTCAAGTTCATATTTCTATTTGATGAAAGATTGTTTCAAGGCAGGATCCTACTATACATGACCTATTCAGACCAAGGCAGAGATCATATTCATCTATTTACAGACCTTAAAATCATGGGTAAATAGTATAAACACCTTTGTACAAATACCTCTGTGAAGTTATATGAAAATGACAAATCCCTATGATACACCCAATATGCCAAAAATATTACAAGAAGAAATAAATAATCAAAACATAGATGTGAGTTAAATTAATGAATCTGTAGTTAAAATTTTTCCCATAAAGAAATTACCAGGCTTTCATTCCTGTGTTGGTGATTTTGTTTTTAAACATTTAAGGAACAAATACTCCCCACCTCTTCACAAACTCTTCCAGAGAAACAGATGGAATGTTTCCCATTTAGTTTTATGACCCCAGCATAACACTGATGCCAAAACCTGATGTTTTCATAAAATAATATTATAGGCAAATCTCCCTCATGACCATGGATACAAAAAGCCACAGCCAAATATTAGCAAATAAAATTCAGTAATATGAAGAAAACAGCATATCCTAAGTATGCTGGGTTTATTCCAAGAATGAAAAGTTGTTTAAGAGGAAAAAAAATACATTAGTAAAATTATCCATATTTAAAAAAGCAGAAAAATGGTCACATAAATATATGCAAAGAAAGTATTTAATAAAATTCGACAAATATTCAAGATTTCACACCAACAACAAAAAGAAACAAGCCAGTAACTAAAATGTCTTGGTAATTATAGAAGATAAGAGTATATAAAAAATAATAAACACATCACACTTAATGGTGAATTATCAAAATATGTTGTCCTTGAGCCCAAGAGTGTTACCAGAGCACCCACTTTCACAACTTCTGTTAAGCGTAGTAATGGAAATGCTAGACCGCAGGTCAAGAAGACATGACCAACAGGCCAAATCTAGTGTTATTGGAACACGGACTTGTCCGTTTGCTTTCCTATTGATATTGCCTACTTTTACATCTATAATAACAATCAGTTGAGACCTCATGACCTATAAAGCCTAAACTATTTATTATTTCACTCTTTCGATAAAAACTTTGCAGACTCTTGTCATAGACAGGGAAATAATGCTAAAAACTGTTACAAGTTATATTAGAAAAGAATAATCAAAGGTATCTTGAGTCTCAATGGCATAATTGTGTTTGGAGTAAATCCCAAAGTGTCTTCATATAACTACTAAAATAATTACATTTAATAGCAAAATGTCAAAATTAAATATGTCACTATATTCAGTAAATCAACAAACAACAAAATATTTAAATTTATAAAAATGATACATTTACAAAGAATTATTCTATAGTGCCATCATTTTTTGAAATTTCTCTGCAAATTTATTTCAAAATTGAAAACTAAAAATTGAGATAAATTTAAAGAATCTAAATAAATAGAAGGGCACGCTATGTTCAAGGTTTGGAGTGCCAATATGTTAAAGATGATTATTCATAAATCATTCCATAAATTCACTGAAATATTCACAAACAACTAGCTAGTTAAGTGGAAACTGACAAAATTATTTCAAAATACATATATGAAAATGCAAAGGATTAAAACAAAAACAAAAACCAAGGCAACCTTTGTGGTAGTTCAGTTTGTGTGTCAACTTGGCTGGGCCTGGTTGAGTGGCTGGGCAGCTGGATGTAGTATTCCCCATGATGAGACTGGTAATCAGCTCCATGGTGGAATCTACTGGGAGCAGCTGAGTAGCTGCCTTAGGGAATGTGGTCTGCTTCCTGTATATAAGCAGAAGCCAAAAAAATGGTCTCTAGTTTATGACACGCTTGGACCCTGCATGTATCTGTGTCGTTGTTCAGCAACCTGCCATGTTCTGCCAACCGGGGGACTTACAGTGGACTTGAATTAATGGCCCGCCGTGTGGTTTGGTAACCTCGGGACTGTGCCTTTTTACTTGTCAACCTTGGGCTTGGCAGCCTCACCAGCCAGCAGCTGTCTGTGTGAAGAAAAGTCTCTAGCTTCAATGGGCCAGGAACAAGGGGCAGAGCTGAAGCCCAAGGATGAGGGGTTTTCACCCAGCCCCTAGAGTCTGGCAGTTTGAACTTGGACTTTAAAGCCTTCAAACTATAAGAGAATAAACTCCTGTTTGTTAAGGCCATCCCATTTGTGGTATATCCTTGTCAGAGCAGTACTAGGTAACCAGAACAATCTTGAAGCAGAAGAAAAATTGGTTAACTTTCAATATCAGACATCAAGATTTATTTTAAGGGAATTCTAATTAAGAAGGTGTGATATTGGCACAAGAATAGAAAAATGGAAAAAACAAAAAATCTGGACACAGACCAACAATTACACAAATTCCTGATTTAGGACAAAAGGAACATTGCAGGAGGGAAAGAATGATCTTCTCAATAATAGTGATAAGTGAGTTAGATATTCACATGGGGGAAAATAATCTGCACTAATTCCTATCAAGAACAAAGTCAGCAGGATTACTAGGTGGTGATAGATACAAATGTAATGGTTACCTTCGGGAGGTTAATGACTGAGCTGGAGCACAGAGAGCTCCCGAGATGCTCATAATGTTCTATTTCATGCTCTGGGTGCTAGGTATACAAGTAGGTTCGGTTTGTGAAACATTTACCAATTTTACATTTATTATTTATATATAGATATATGTACATATG
>NW_006921654.1:187121-212476 GCF_000298275.1 Orycteropus afer afer
ACACTGTGCATATGGGGCCACCAGGAGTGAGAGTTGGCATCCTCATTGCTAACTAACATCAACATTAAGTATTATATATTTATATGTTGTTATTGTTGATAGGTTCTGTCGAGTCATCTCCAACTCATAATGACCCTGTGTACAGCAAAACAAAACAGTGCCCGGTCCTGCACAAGCTGCATGGTCCTTGCCATACCTGATCTCATCATTGCAGCCACTGTGTCAATTCATCTTGTTGAGGGCCTTCCCCTTTTTCGTTGACCTCCACCTTACCAAGCATGATATCCTTCTCCAGGAAATGGTCCCTTCTGACAACATGACCAAAGGAGGTAAGATGAAGTCTGGCCTTTCTCGCTTCCAAGCAGCATTCTGGCTGTACTTCTTCCAGGACGGATTTTCTAGTTCTTTTAGCAGTCCATGGTACTCTCAGCATTCTTTGCCAGCACCACAACTCCAAAGCATCCACTCTTCCTTATTCATTGTCCAGCTCTCATGTGCATATGAGGTGACTGAAAATACCATGGCTTGTGTCAGGTGTACCTTGGTCCTCAAGAAGACATCTTTGCTCCTCAGCACTTGAAAGAGGTCATTTGCAGCTGACTTGCCCAGTGTTATATATCATCTGATGTCCTGACTGCTGCTTCCATTGATGTCGATTATAGAACCAAGCAATGTGAAGTCTGATGACTTCAATGTTTTCTGTTTATCATGATGATGCTTATAGGTCCAGTTGTGAGGAGTTTTGTTTTCTTTATATTGAGATGTAATCCATACGGCAGACTGTATTCTTCAATCTTCATCAGTAGGTGCCTCAAGTCATCCTCATTTTCTGCAAGCAAAATTGTGTTGTCAGTGTATCGCAGGTTGTTAATGATTCTTCCTCCAATCCTGATACCACATTTTTATTCATGTTGTCCAGCTTCTCAGATTATTTGCTCAGCATATAGATTGAAAAAGTATGGGGAAAGAATTCTACCCTGACACACTCCTTTCTTGGTTTTAAACCATGCAGGGTCCCTTTGTTCTATTTGATCCACAGCCTCCTGGTCTATGTACAGATTCCTCATGAGTACAATTAAGTGTCTTGAAATTTCCATTCTTCTCAATGTTATCCACAATTTGTTACAAACCACACAATCATATGCCTTTGCATCATCAATAAAACACAAGTAAAGATGTTTCTGGTTATTATTTTCCTTGAACCAAGATCTGTCTGACAGCGGCTATGATATCCCTTGTTCCAAGTCCTCTTCTGAATCCAGCTTGCACCTCTGGAAGTTCTCTGTCAATCTTCCGTAAGATTTTACTTGCATGCGATATTAATGTTATTGTTCGGTAATTCCACATTCTGTGGGATAACTTTTCTTTCGAATGGGTACAGATATGAATCTCTTCCAGTCAGTTGGCCAGGTAGCTGTCTTCCAAATCTCTTGGCATAACCGAGTGAGTGCCTTCAGTGGGACATTCATTTGTTGAAACATCTCAGTGGGTATTCCGTCAATTCCTGGAGCCTTGCTCTTTGCCAATTCCTTCAGTGCAGCTTCAACTTCTTCCTTCAGTACCATTGGTTCTTGATCATATGCCACCCCCTGAAATGACTGAAGATCTACCAGTTCTTTTTGGTACAGTGACTCTGTGTATTCCTTCCATCTTCTTTTGATATTTCTGGCATCATTCAATATTTTGCCCATGTTGTTGTTGTTATGTTGTTATGTGCTGTCAAGTCAGACCTGGTTCATAGTGACCCCTCCTTGGGTTTCTGAGACAGTATCAGTATGGAAGTAGATTGCCCATCCTTCCTTCTGGGGAGTGGCTGGTGGGTTTGAACTGCCAGCCTTCTGTTAGCAGTCAAGTGTCTTAGGCACTACGCTACCATTCTTCTTGTTGTTATGTGCTGTGGAGTCGGACCCGACTCACAGCGACCCCTCCTTGGGTTGCCGAGGCAGTATCACTATGGAAGTATATTGCCCCATCTTCCTTCTGAGGAGTGGCTGGTGGGTTTGAACCGCCAGCCTTCTGGTTAGCAGTCAAGTGCCTTAGGCACTACGCTACCAGAGCCCTCATATTGTTGTTAGGTACGATCAATGAATTCCTACTCATAACCACCCTATGTACAACTTTACGAAATGCTGGCTATCCTGTGTCATCCTCAAAATCATTTTTATGTTTGAGCCTATTGTTTCAGCTACTGTGTCAGTCCATCTTGTGGAGGGTCATACTCTTTTTTGCTCACCCTCTGCTTTACCAAGTATGATGTCCTTCTCCAGAGACTGGTCCTTCCTGATAACATGGCCAAAGTATGAGAGACAAAGTCTCATCATTCTCGCTTACAAAGAGCATTCTGGCTGTACTTCTTCCAAGATAGACTTGTTCATTCTCCTTGTACTCCATGGTATATTTCATGTTCTTCACTAATGCCTAATTCAAATGCACCAATTCTTTAGTCTTCCTTATTCCTTCCGAGGAGCAACTGGTGGGTTTGAGCTGCCAGCCTTCTGGTTAGCAGTCAAATGCCTTAGGTACTATGCCACCAGAGCTCCTGTATGCATATGAAATTAAAAATACCATGGCTTGGGTCAGGCACACCTCAGTCCTCAAAGTGGCATCTTTGTTCTTTAACACTTTAAAAAGCTCTTTTGTGGCACATTTGCATAATGCAATACACTTTGATTTCTTCACTGCTGCATCTGTCAACGTTGGTTGTGGACACGTGTAAAATGAAATTCTTGACAACTTAAATTTTTTCTCCATTTTTCACAATGTTGCTTATTGGTCCAGTTGTGAGGGTTTTCATTTTATGTTGAATTCTTCTGGGATAGTGATTAAGGTATTTGGCTGCTAACCAAAAAGTTGGGTGTTCAAACCTACCAGCTCCTCCTTGGAAGAAAGATGAGGCAGTGTGCTTCTGTAAAGATTTGCATCCTTGGAAACCCAGTGGGGTTCTTTTTCTTTATGAGTTGGAATTGAACCAATGCAGTGAGTTTGGTTTTGGTTGAGTCTGTAGTCTCTGAACTTCATCGGTGTCATCTGGATATCTCGGGTTGTTAATGAAGCTTCTTTTATACCTGATGCCACATTCTTCTTCATATAGTCCAGCTTCTGGGTTTATTTGCTCAGCATACAGATTGAATAAGTATGGTGAAAGGATACAACCTTCGCACCCATCTTTCCTTACTTTAAAACATGCAGTTTTGTAAGAAAGAGTGCCTCTTGATTTCTGTACAGGTTCTTCATGAGCACAATGGAAGTGTTCTGGGATTCCCACTCTTCCCAATGTTATTTATAATGTGTTATGATCCACACAGTTGAATGCCTTTGCATACTCGGTAAAACACAAGTATTTGTCTTTCTGATATTGTCCCTGTCAGCCAAGATCTATATGACATCAGCAATGATATTCCTTATTCCACATCCTCTTCTGAATCCAGCTTGAATTTCTGACTGTTCCCTCCTGATGTACTACTATAACCTCTTTTGAGCTCTCTTCAGCAAAAACTCTACTTGTGTGTGATATAAATGGTATTGCTCAATAATTTCCACATTCTGTTGGATCACCTTTCTTTGGAATAAGCATAGATAAGGATCTCTTCTAGTTGGTAGCCATGTTGTGGTCTTTCAAATTTTTTGGCATAGACAAGTGTGAGTTCCAGAGTTTCATCCATTTGTTGAAACATGTCAGCTGGTAGTCTATCAATTCCTAGAGGCTTGTTTTCTCCCAATGTCTCCAGTAGAGTTTTGACTTATTCCTTCCAGTACCATCATTCTTGTTCATGTGCTCCTTCCTGAAATGAGTGAATGTAGACCAATTTTTTTGGTACAGAGATTTTGTGTATTTCTTTTTTCTTCCTTTGATGCTTCTTGAATTATTCAATATCCTGCCCATAGACTCTTTCAGCATCACAATTGTAGACTTGAATTTTTTTCTTCAACTCTTTTAGCTTGAGAAATGCTGAGCATGTTTTTCCCTTTTAGTTTTCTAACTCCAGGTCTTCATACCTTTCATTGTAATACTTCACTTTGTCTTCTCAAGCCGCCCTTTGAAATGTTCTGTTCAGCTTTTTTATGTCATTATTTTCCCCATGCATTTTAACTAATATATTTTGAAAAGCAAGTTTCAAACTCTCTTTTGACATCCATTTTTGTATTTTGTTTCTGGTCTTTTTAATATACTTTTGTTTTCTTCATGTGTGATGTTCTTGATGTCATCCCACAATGTGTCCAGTCTTCAGTCATTAGTGTTCAGTGCATCAAATCTATTCTTAGATGGTCCCTAAATTCAGGTGGGATATACA
Source organism: Orycteropus afer afer (assembly GCF_000298275.1). Classification (NCBI taxonomy): domain Eukaryota; kingdom Metazoa; phylum Chordata; class Mammalia; order Tubulidentata; family Orycteropodidae; genus Orycteropus; species Orycteropus afer. Next base: position 191,414 of record NW_006921654.1, read on the forward strand.
CAAGGCCATACTCTGGCTCTCACGGACATGTTTTAATTTTTTTGAACTTCAGCTTGACCTTACATACGACCAGTCAATGATCTGTTCCACAGTCAAGTTCTGGCCTTGTTCTGATTGATGATATTGAACTTCTCTATCATCTCTTTCCACATGTGTAGTCAATTTGATTCCTGTGTATTCCAACTGGCTAGGCCCACGTGTAGAGTTGCCATTTCTGTTGTTTGGAAAAAGGTATTTGCAATGAATATGTCATTAGTCTTACAGAATTCCATCAGGCAAACTCCAGCATCATTTCTATCACCAATGCCATATTTGCCCATTACTAATCTTTCTTCTTTGTTTCCAGCTTTCACATTCCAATCACCAGTAATATTCAAAGCATCTTCAATGTATATTTGATCAATTTCAGACTACTGAAGTTGTTAAAAATCTTTCATTTCTTCATCTGTGGCATTAGTGGTTGGTATACAAATTTGAACAATAGTTGTAGTAACTGGTTTTCCTTGTACGTGTATGGATATTATCCTATCACTGACAGCATTGTACTTCAGGATCTTACATATTCTTTTTGATGATGAATACAATACCATTCCTCTTCAATTTGTCATACCTGGCATGGTGGACCATATGACTGTCCAATTCAAAATGGCCAGTACCAGCCTGTTTTAGCTCACTAACACCTAGGATATCAATCTTTATGCGTTCCATTTAATTTTTCATGATTTCCAATTTTACTACATTCATGCTTTGTTTGCAGCTCTTTGATCTCATTTTGAGTAATTTCACATCAGCAGATAAAGGTCCTGAAAGCTTTTCTCTATCTACATCATTAAGGTTCACTCTACTTTGAGGAGGTAGCTCTTCCCCAGTTGTATATGGAGTGCCTTCCAACCTTAGGGGATCATCTTCCAACACTATATCAGACAATATTTTGCTGCTATTCATAAACTTTCGGGGGCCAGTTTTTCAGAACTAGATTAGGTCCTTTTTTCTAGTTTGTCTTAATCTAGAAAAAAAGCTCACTGCCATCAAGTCGATCCCAACTCATAACAACACCTCCTTGGGTTTCCGAGAAAGTATCTCTACAGAAGTAGATCGCCCACTCTTCCTTCTGAGGAGTGGCTGCTGGGTTTGAACTGCCAGCCTCCTGGATAGCAGTCAAATGCCTTAGGCACTACACAACCACGCTGAATGCTGTCCACCATGGGTGACCCTGCTGGTATTTGAAATACTGGTGATAAAACTTCAAGCATCACAGCAACACAAAAGCCACCACAGTATGATAAACAGATGAGTGGTGAGAAATGAGAGTACTAAACAGTTTCTAGTAAACTGCACATAATAAATACTACATATACAGAATACCTCATATACTGAAATACTCTAAACATACACATACATGGAAATGTAGAGGTGGTATATAGTACACCTCTAGAAGACAATAATCTTAAAATTTATGTATGAAAATAGCTTAGTTTCCTAGAATTCTATAAACATGACAAAAATAGCAACTCTCTTAAATATCTACATTCAAGCTCTATTTCTCCTCACCACCTTGAAGAAAAAAAAAGACACGTATTGAAATAAGAAAGAAAGAATTCTGTGGTTAAAAATACAAAATATTTACAGTGGCTGTGTTTGGATTCTGGGAGTGGTGAAACTCTTTTTTCCCCTTTTTATTTCTGTTTTGTTTGTAAATTTTCTTAAGAAGCAATGGTATTTAAAAAAAAAAAAAAAGCAATGGTATTTTAAACTTCTTATACACATAGGCTTGGAAGAAAGATGGGCCAATCTACTTTCATAGTAATACTGCCTCAGAAACCCAAGGAGGGGTCCAATTTGACAGCATATAACAGCAACAATATACACATAGGCACACACAGTATTCAAAGTGTTGTTGTTGTTGTTATGTGCCATCGAGTCGAATCCAACTCATAATGACTCCTCCTTGGGTTTCCAAGGCGGTATCACTATGGAAGTAGATTGCCCTTCCTTCTGAGGAGTGGCTAGTGGATTTGAACTGTCAGCCTTCTGGTTAGCAGTCAAGTGCCTTAGGCACTACACTACCAGTATTCAAGGTAAGGAATAAAAATATATATTATTAATGCCCTCCAAAAAAGTAGTTTAATATTTAAAAAGTGAATCATCTTATTGTCAGTTTTATATGATGTTTCAAATAAGCTTGATTTACATACTGGTTTGTTCATTATTGAGCTCTGTTGTGTTTAATGAGTTATCAATTGTAAGGTGAGCAACATTTTCCTGGGGCAATTTCATTCTTGAATAACAGGCTACCTCATGCCTACTGAAGGACCTGATCTTCTCTTGAGGTGATTTTTTGCTGAATCCTTCCTGGTGAACATTATGAAATATTCTGACTTTTTTCTTTGTTTTGCCCCCTCCAACCATCTGCCTGGGTGTAAGAAATCAATTCCACAGCCTCTACCAAATGCTGGTGCACTGTGAGGCATGCCCAAACTATGCTTCTCTCTATATCTTTAGCACAACTGACCTTTTGTTCTTGCAAAAACAGGCTTAATTGGAACAAGAAGGAACCTGTCATGCCATTTCCCTGCTACAATATTCATTAGTTGGGGGCCATGATCTTCTGTGTCTCTACAGAAGATTCTTGTTAATAAGCCTCAAGTCAGCAGTCCACTCTCCCTGTGCCTCAAGGTTTTATCAGGATAACTAATTCTTAAATGAGTTTTTTGTCATGGCATAATCTTAAATCTCTTGGACACTGTTCCTTTGAACAGCTACTCTTTGACAATAGAAAAGTCTGTACTCCATAACCTTTTGCCTTCAAGTCCTTTCCAACTCATAGTGACTCTACAGGACAGAGTAGAACAGCTCCATAGGATTTGCAAGGCTGTGATCTTTACCAGCCTCTTGATATGTTCTGAGGCAATTCAAGGTTCAAATGTGACGTTAGACAGTCTCTAATTTTTTTTTTTTTTTTTTTTTTGATTTGGGTAAAAGTTTACAGAGCAAACTCATTTTCCATACAGCAGTTTATACAGATTTTCAAGACATTGACTGCAATTCCCTACAATGTTACAACTGTCTTCCCACTTCCTCCCTGTAGTTACCTCTTCCCTGTATCCTTCCCTCCCATGCACCCCCAACCCCCGAGCTATCTCCCTGTCCTGCCCTTCTGTTCTCCCATGATTAATCACTCCAAGGAGTGTATCATCAAGTACTGATGTAAATGGTCACACCATATGCCCATCTCTTGTTTGGCTAGAAGACAGGGGAGTGAGTTCAGTTCCAGACCTGAAGGGTAGCTAGGGGTCATAGTGTCAGGGGTCTCACCAGACTCTATCAGGCCAATAAACCTGGTCTCTTTTTATGATTTTGAGTTTTGTTCCACAATATTCTCCCACTCTATCCAGGATCTCCTACATCATTTCCCCTCCAAGTGGTTGACAGTGGTAGTCGAGAACCATCTAGTTCTTCTGGTCTCTTGGTCACACAGGCAGAGGATCACATGGTCTTCTAGTCCTTGGACTTATTGTTTCTTTGTGTCTTTGTTTTTCTTCATTCTTCTTTGCTGTGGATGAGGAGAGACCTATCCTTGCATCTAGCGGCCGCTTACAAGCTTTTATGACCCCAGTCACTACTCACCAAAGTAGGACTGTAGAACAGTGTTTTTGTGTAGTATGTTATTCCAGTTGAGCTTGATGTCCTCAGTGACTATGGTCCTGAACCCACAGGCCTGAAGAGTCTCTAAATTTCCCCTTCTTTCTCAGAGATTTGTTACAACCTCAATAATTTTTACACAATAATATCTGAATACCTTTACTTATTGTTGATATATGCCATTAGGTAAATTCTGACTCATTGTGACCCTATTAAGACAGAATAGAACTGCCTCATAGGGTTTCCTAGGCTATAATCTTTATGGGAGCTGATCACAAGGTCTTTTCTCCCATGAACAGCTGGTGGGTTCCAACCACTGACCTTTTGGTTAGCAGCCCAGACTTAACCACTATGACACCAGGGTTCCTTCTTTACTTATTAGGCTTAATAAGTAGATAGATAGATAAAAAGATGTTAAAATTCTGTGAGCTTCTGGTTCAACACAGTAATAATTACTGCTGAGTCGTATTCTCTGCCAAAGAAAGAACTGTAAAAATGTCATCCTTGGGATAGAAAAGAAAAAAGAAGTCCTTTTTCTCTTAAGAAAATGTATTTGATTTCAGTCATCTCTGTTAGTTCCCAGAGAAAGCTAAATAAATTCCATGAGATTCAGTAATGCTGAGCAGGTGGTGGAGGGTAAAATTAAGTATCTCACTACCTATAAAAAGGTTTCCTTTTTTTTATTTCTCAGGAAAGCAATATAATATTTCTAATTTAATCAAAATAATCAGAATGTGTTCCTTCTCATTAATAAAAGCCCAGTCCTTCTGGGGTTACAGTTATTTAAGTGAATCTGGTATCTATGTTTACATATAAGAAAAAAAAAAATCATAAAATGGAAGGTGTGTGTGTGTATGAGTGTATGTCTGTCTATATATATATATACAGTATTTATATATATACAGTATAGATATAAATACTGTATATATATATTTACTACACACATATAGTGTATGTGTATATATGTATGTGTGTGTGTGTGTGTGTGTGTGTGTGTTAAGAACATAAAAGCTATTAGGAATTCATGTAAATTTCTAGCTGAAAATACTCGGATTTTTTTCTAATGCCACATAATAACTATAATTTTACCTAATGGAAGGTAGTTTTGTGCTCACAAAATTTCAGCATAGGCAGGAAAACTAGACATGGGACAGAATCCAAAAACCAGCTACCTGCTGTTAAAGAAAAATTACACCTAGGAAGACATTTTATTCAACCTACCAATTACATGCAAAAGATTTGGGTCAGATGCTTCCTGTAGGAATTAAGTACCTAAATATGACAGCTTGCATTCAGACATGATATTGTTCTTTCTTTCCTTTCTTTTTTTTTTTTTTTTTTTTAGGTTTCCATAGCTTGAAACTTAGGGGAGCAATGACCATGAAAATTCAAGCAAATGAGTAGCTTTCTCAAGTGATACTGCATTTTTCCTTCCTTCATTATTCTCCAAGTGTTTGCTCTAGCTTCTACCTACAAAGAACATGTTGTTGTTGTTGTTCTGTGCCATCGGACCAACTCATAATGACCCCTCCTTGGGTTTCTGAGGCAGTATCACTACGGAAGTAGATTGCCCCATCTTCCTTCTGAGGAGTGGCTGGTGAGTTTGAACCGCCAGCCTTCTGGTTAGCAGTCAAGTGCCTTAGGCACTATGCTATCAGACCTCCCACAAAGAACATGGAAATGTAAAATGTAAGGGAAGTAACATGCAATCATTCAGTCAGTCATTCATTACTAATGAGTACTTACTTTGTCCCAGACATTTAGACATTTTAATAATGTATTATCTCATTGAACCTTCACAAATGTGCATGATGGTGTTTGTTGTTGTTGTTGTTTTAGGATGGGAGGAATTAAGAAATTAAATGACTCATTCAAGGTCACTCTACTAGTTGAAATGGTCAGGATTTAAAGAAAATTTTACCTACCTCCAGCTTTCAACTGTAACTGAATTAAGTTCCTCTTTGAAAAGAAAAAGGTGAAAACAACAACAAAAAAAGAGATCAAAGAGAGACTATGCAAGCAGATTACAACCTTGTGCCCTGTAGTCTATTTCTCAGCCAGTGCAGAATCCCTCAGTAATTCTAGGACAATTATTCTGTAAACTGCACTTAATGCCTAAACTCAAGACCATTCAGTTTGTAATTATTTTCAGGTTAGTCTCTTTGGTCTTTTCTTAATAATAGCTGGGGGAGGTTTTTAGCTGCGGTTGATGGAGTAGCACCATCTAAATTTACCTTCAAGCCCTGGCCTTTATCATGGTCATGTAAAAAGAGATGTCATTGAAGAACTAAGAAGATTATTTAAATATTTTGTTCCCTATGCTCATCTGATGGCTGACTTCACCAGCTAGCCTATAGCCTGAAGCTTTGGTTTGGTTAAAGACATCCCTGGGGTCATTGATAACTTTGTCTATTGTGTGACTGCTCTGTGCATTTGATGAAACATGGACTTATGAGCATGCTATTGCTATGTTATCTTTTCCTGTAGATGATAAAAAAAATGTTACGCCTTTAAGAGAAGAGTCAAAAAAGGCTGAATATTGTAAAATTTCCACTGTTGAAATTGGTCAGAGCCCCAGATAGTGAGAGTCACCTTCTAATTAAGCACAGGTGGATGGCCATACTCTTTAATATTGGGATACTTAGCATGAGAACCCACTCCTACTACCTTCTCACTGGGCAGATTTGAATAGGTAGTTTATTCTTTTGAAGTGTGTTTCTCCATGTATAAAATTAGAATAACAATGCACATATTATAGTGTGTGGGTTTTAAAAATGGTTGATATAAAAAACATAAAAGCATATTACTATTTTTTTTATTGTGATTTAGGTGAAAGTTTACAGAGCCAATTGGTTTTCCATTCAACAGTCCGTCTGTATTCTGTTTTGTGACATTTACTGCAGTCCCCACATTGTAACAGCATTCTTCCCACTTCTCCCTGCACCCACCTCTACCCTTCATTGTTCCTTCCTGTCTCCTCCCATGTTCCTAGTTCTATACCTGGGCAAATGCTGTCCTCATGGACTCATGTGCTTGATTGTTCTGATGAGCACATACCCTACTCATATTACTGTTCATTTTATAGGTCTATTGCTGAATCACAGGGGTTCCATTCAGTTCTGAGCTTGAAGGGTGTCTAAGGGCCATACATAGTCTTGGGAGTTCCATCAGTCTTCATCACTTCATCAGACCAGTAAACCTGGTGGGTTAGTTTTCTTTTCTTTTCTTTTTTTTTTTTTAATGATCTTGAGTTTTGCCGCACATTTTTGAAGAACTTACTCTTTTGATCTTGAATACCTAGATCCAAATTCTGGCTCTGTCACTTAATAGCTCTTAAAATTCTATCAGATTACTTAACCCCTGCATGCCTCAGTTCATCGTATATAAAATGAGTACAATACCAGTTACTACAGAAAGTAGTTACAAGATAGAATTATTTAATAGAAGGGCCAAGAATGGGACCTTTCACATGAATGTGATAGAAGTGTTAAACACAGTTGTTATATTCCAGGTAAATAAGTGTTTGTGTCTACATTTAAATGAATACTAGAGTAAGAAGAGAACAGATAAGATTTGAACACATCTTGTCAAAGACAATGTTAGTTTAAAGGATGAGAGATACTGTTTTAATGATCCAGGGTGAAAATGAATTCAAGATACCAAATTTCAAGTTGGTATGATACACACCTTATTGAACCATGCAGACACAATTTATTTTATGTGCATATGGTCTTTAGGCAAAAGATCCGTGCTGTCACTTCCTTGATCTGTGATATCAATCTGTAGTTCATATTCCATAAATGCCACATATTCATTGCTTGAGACATTTCAAGAGCTTCCTATTTCTAGAGAAAGATCAAAATACCTAGTGCTGCTTATACAGCCCTTACCCCCTTGACCCCACTCCTCACCCACAACCATGATGATGCCTTCTTGCTTTCTGTGCTTCAGCCACTTTGTCTTTCTGTCAATTCTTTAAGAACTCTGTGAGTTCACTCCATAGGGCCTTTACTTACGCTGTTTCCTCTATGGGGAACTCTCTTTTTTTTTTTTTTTTTTTTGTTCCAGGTTACCTAGTGCCACTCTGACGAGAAAATACCACAAATGGGATGGCTTAACACACAGGATTTGTTCTTAAAATTTGGAGGCTTTAAGTACGAATTCAAAATGCTAGGCTCTAGGGGCTGAGTGAATGCCCCTCAACCTTGGGCTTCAGCTCTGCCTCCTGCTCCTGGCCCACTGAAGCTAGAGGTTTTTCTTCACTGAGACAGCTGCTGGCTGCTGAGGCTGACAAGCCCAATGTTGACAAATAAAAAGACGCAGTCCCGATGTTGCCAAACCACATGGCAGGCCATTAATTCAAGTCCATTGAAAGTCTGAAGGTTGGCAGAGCATGGCAGGCTGCTGAACAGTGACACGGCTACATGCAGGGTTCAAGCGTGCCATAAGCTAGAGACCATTCCCAAAGCTGCTGCTTATATATGGGAAGTGAACCACATCCCTAAAGCAGCTACTCAGCTGTTTGTGGTAGATCCCGCCATGGAGTTGATTGACAGTCTCATCATGGGGAATAACTACCACCAGCAGCCCAGCCACTCAACCAGGCCCAACCAAGTTGACATACAATTTTAACTACCATATCTAGTTACTTATATTCATTATTCATATTTCAGGGCAAATATCACTTCATGAAGGAAACATTTCATGACCCCAAGATACAACTAAAGCACTTGTGTTGTTGTTAGGGGGTCGAGTTGGCTCCAACTTATGTCCATCAGAACAAAACACTGCCCAGTCCTGCCCCATACTCACAGTCCCTGCTATACCTTAGCCCATAGTAGCAGCCACCATGTCAATCCATCTCGTCAAGGGCCTTTCCCTCTTTTGCTGACCGTACACTTTACCAAGCTTGCTATCCTTCTCTAGGGAATGGTTTCTTCTGACAACGTGACCAAAGTAGGTGAGATGAAGCCTGCCCATTCTCGTTTCCAAGTAGCATTCTGGCTGCACTTCTTCCAGAACATATTTGCTTGTTCTTCTGGCAGTCCATAGTACTTTCAGTATTGTTCATCAGCACCACAACTCGAAAGCATCAATGCATCAACTTTTCTTCAGTACTCCTTATTCACTGTCCAGCTCTCACATGCATATGAGATGGCTGAAAATACTGAGGCTTGGGTAAGGCTCACCTTAGTCTTCAAAGAAACGTCTTTGTTCTTCAGCACTTGAAAGAGGTCTCTTGCGGCAGATTTGCCCAATGCAATGAGTTGTCTGATGTCCTGACTGCTGCTTGCTTTGGTATTGATTGTGGAAACAAGTAATATGAAATCTTTGACAATTTGAGCCTTTTCTCCATTTATCTTGATGCTACTTATTGGTCCATTTGTGAGGCTTTTCGTTTTCTTTACGTTGTGGTGTAATCCATACAGCAGACTGTAGTTCTTATTGAATTGTGTGTCTTTACTCCACAACAATAACCACAGTTAGAAATTGTCATTTTGGGTGACAATTTGATTACTGTATACTTGCCTTACTAGATTTTAAAGTCCCTAAAGGTCTTATCTGTTTGCTAGCCATTGTAATCTCATTATGTTTTCCCAGAGTGGATGCTCAATGTATAAAGGAATAAATTTATACTATAAATAAATAAATATAAAAAAATTCTGGAACCAATGGAAGAAAGGAAGGGAGAATGGATAAGTGGTTGCAATGGTAGGAGAAGTCAACGTAGAGGTTGCAAAGTAGAAGAGCAATGCATGATTGCCTGACACTCTGTTCCTTACTGAGAAGCTTGATAGATGAAAAAAGTCATGAATGAGTAAGAGTCAAGAATTCAAAGCAATGCACAATCTAAAAGATGGAGGTAACCTAGCAACACAAAGGAGTTTTTTTTCCTTTTTTAGTGAGAAGGTAGGACAGCCTAAAGCCATGGCAACCATGCCCTTTGGCTACACTTACTAGAATTGGCTATCCTGGCTATGAAATCTCACTGCCCCAGTCCTTCCCCAAGGGGCTCAATGGCTGAATGGGCACTGTAGTCCTTCATCTTCTGTGAATATGTATATAAGTATGTGTTTTATGTCAAGCTCATTCTTATTTTTGAATTTTTATCTTTGCTGTTTCTTGTTTCTTCTGTCTTTGCAGGCCTTAGATTAAATGTCACAGCAAAGTGGATTATGAATTCCTCAACACCAGAGTCTTACCTGTCTTACTTACTGACAAATTGCCAATGTCTAGACCAGTGTCTAATACATAGGAAGTTCTCAAATACTTAAAAATAGATGAATGAATGTCTGAGAGAAGGATCATTCATTTCGATGGCATTTTTCATCTTTCAGAACTCCTTCAACACACACAAAATTCTCAGAGACCTAAGACATTAATACTTTATAATCTTTAATTGTCAACTAGAGAAAGTAAGACTCAAGTCAGAAGACTTTCCCAAGGTAACTCAGCTGACAGGTGGAAGCACCATATTTCTGATTCTGAGCCCTGTGATTTTCCTAGAAGTGGATATTAGTACTTCTGACTCATGACAAGCCTGCGTGTGTTAACTGTGGTCCATAGAGTTATCAATACTGATTTTTTAGAAGTCTATCTCTATCCATGCCTTCCTTCTGAAACATATCTCTATGGTCTCAAATCTTTGAGTTTTTAGTTAATAGTTAAGCACATTAACCATTCACACCATCAAGGGATTGCTTGTTTGGGTCTATATTGTGAATATGGATTGATGAGATCTGGAAGTACTATGTGTGGTTCACTCCACGGTTTGGTCCTTGCTCTCAAATTTCACCTATTTCCCCACATGATCTCTGGGTTCTTAAAATATTAAGTATCTGCACTTCCCTTAATTGTACATGATATCCTCTATGCTTTGGTATTTTGCACGTCATGCTCTTCTTCAAAAGTACTCTTCCTCTCTTTGCTTGCCTTTGAAGTCCAAGCTTAAGTATAACATTCTCTAGGAATACTTCACTGAGTCTCTCAAGAGGGGGCAGTCACTACCACCCCTGTGCCTGGTACCCATTCTTATTTTATGCTGATGTTTTACTTTGCCCATCTACTAACCTTAGCCCTGAACTCATCTCAGTCTTTCACCACTTTGTCTAGCATAAGTAGGACCAACCAACCAGTTGCCTTATACTCCTCATGCTGACAAAATTGCAGAAAAGTATCAGACATGTGATCACACAGAGCCTCACTTCTCAAAAATACTTTGATCTATTGGTGGTGCTATTTGGCGTATTAATATTGCCACCTCATGCCACAGATGAGCAGGGCCCTCTTTACTAATGGAGGTAGGGTGTGCTTTTATGATTAATCAAATTAGAGAACCAAAACAGAATCAGTAAGAACCAATCTAGGACATCCATCCTAAGGAGACTGGGAAGCGAGCTGGTGGAGGTTTGGAACAGCTGAGGGGGACCGGGACAAGAGCAGACTGATTTGTAACAGCTGAGGGAAATGAAATTGTCTGTCACTTTGTTGTGCTGTGGTGGCTTATGTGTTGCAGTGAGGCTGGAGGCTATGCCACTGGTGTTGGAAAACCAAGCAGGGTTACCAGTGGTGGAAGATAGAACTTCCAGAATAAGACAGACTCAGAAGAAGGAAGAAGCCATTCACTTCTCAAAGAATTGGCCAGTGAAAACCTTATGAAAAGCAGTGAAACACTCTCTAATATATTACTGGAAAACTTTATGAATAGCCTTAAAACATTGTCCAATATAGTGCAGGAAGATGAGCCCTTAAGGTGAGAGGGCACTCAAGATACAACTGTAGAAGAGCTACTTCCGCAGAATAGAGCCGACTTTAATGATGTGGCTAGAGTTAGGCTTTTGGGATCTCTGTTTGCTGATGTGGCACAAATCAAGATGAGAAGAAAGAGCTGCAAATATCCATTAATAATCGAAACATGGAATGTACAAAGTGTGAATGTGGGAAAATTGGAAGTTGTCAAAAATGAAATGGAATGCATAATGATCAATATGCTACACATTAGTGAGCTGAAATGGACTGGTTATGGCTGTTGTGAATCACTCAACCATAAAATCTACTGTGCTGGGAATGACAAATTGAAGAGGAATGGTATGCATTTATCATCACAAAGAATATTTGAAGATCTATCCTGAAGTAAAATGCTGTCAGTGATAGGATAACATCCACATGCTAGTGAGGAAGACCAGTTAATACTACTAGTATTCAGATTTATACACCAAGCACCAAAGTTTAAGATGAGGAATTTGAAGACTTTGACCAACTTCTGAAGTCTGAAATTGACCAAACATGCAATCAAGATGTAAATATCACTGATGATTGGAATACAAAAGTTGGAAACAAAGAAGAATCACCAGTAGTTGGAAAATATGGCCTTGGTGATAGAAATAATCCTGGAGATGACATGATAGAATTTTGGAAGACCAATGACTTATTCATTGCAAATAACATTTTTCAATAACACAAACAATGGCTATACACTAGGACTTTGCCAGATGGAGTACACAGAAATCAGAACGACTATATCTGTGGTAAGAGGTGATGGAAAAGCTCAATATCTTCAGCCAAAACAAGGCCAGGAACTGATTTGTGGAACAGACTATCAACTGCTCATACTCAAGTTCAACTTGAAGTTGAAGACAATTAAAACAAGTCCACAAGAGCCAAATTATGAGTTTGATTATATCCCTCCTGAAGTTAGAGACCATCAAAAGAATAGATTTGATGCATTGAACACCAATGACTGGAAACCAGAGGAATTGTGGGATCACATCAAGAACATCATCAAGGGAGAAAGCAAAAGATCATTAAAAAGACAAGAAAGAAAGAAAAGACCAAAGTGGATGTCAGAAGAGATTCTGAAACTTGTCCTTGAGTGAAGAGTAGCTAAAGCAAAAGGCAGAAATCACAAGAGCTGAACAGAAGATTTCAAAGAGGAACTTGAGAAGACACAATCATTTATTATTATGAAATGTGCAAAGACTTGGAGTTGGAAAGCCAAAAGGGAAGAACACTATTGGCATTTCTCAAACTGAAAGAACTGAGGAAAAAATTTAAGCCTCGAGTTGCATTATTGAAAGACTCTATGGGCAAAATATTGAAGGATGTAGGAAATAATAAAAGAAGATGGAAGGAATACACAGTCATTGTACCAGAAAGAATTGGTTGATTTTCATCTATTTCAGGATGTGGCATATGATCAAGAACCAATGGTATTGAAGTCTGCATTAAAGGAATTGGCAAAAAACAAGGCTCCAGGAATTGATGGAATATCCACTGAGATGTTTCAACAAACGGATACTACACTAGAGACACTCACTCAGCTATGCCAAGAAATTTGGAAGGCAGCTACCTGGCCAGTTGACTGAAAGAGATCCATGTTCGTACCCATTCTAAAGAAAGGTGATCCCACAGAATGTGGAAATTATCGAACAATATCATTAATATCACACTCATGTAAAATCTTGCTGAAGATGATTCAAAAACGGTTGTAGCAGTATATTGACAGAGAACTTCCAGAAATGTAAGTTGGATTTAGAAGAGGACATGGAATGAGGGATATCATTGCTGATGTCAGATGGATCTTGGCTGAAAGCAGAGAATACCAGAAAGATGTTTACTTGTGTTTTATTGACTGTGCAAAAGCATTTGACTGAATGGATCATAACAAATTATGGATAACATTGAGACAAATGGGAGTTCCAGAACACTTAATTGTGCTTGTGAGGAACCTGTACAATGACCAGGAGGTTGTTGTTCGAACAGAACAAGTGGATACTGTGTGGTTTAAAATCAGGAAGGGAATGTGTCAGGGTTGTATCATTTCACCATTCTTATTCATTCTGTATGCTGACCAAATAATCTGAGAAGCTGTACTATATGAAGAAGAACGTGGTATCAGGATTGGAGGAATTCTTATTTTGTTGTTCTGTGCCGTCGAGTCAGATCCGACTCATAGCGACCCTTCCTTGGGTTTCCGAGGCAGTATCACTACGGAAGTAGATTGCCCCATCTTCCTTCCGAGGAGTGGCTGGTAGGTTTGAACCACCAGCCTTCTGGTTAGCAATCAAGTGCCTTAGCCACTATGAATTCTTATTGTTGTTGTTGTTATTTGCCGTTGAGTCAGCCCCGACTCATAGCAATCCCTCCTTGGGTTTCCGAGGCAGTTATCACTACGGAAGTAGGATTGCCCAACCTTCCTTCTGAGGAGTGGCTGGTGGGTTTGAACCGCCAGCCTCCTGGTTAGCAGTCAAGTGCCTTAGGCACTATGCTACCAGAGCTCCTGAATTCTTATTAGCAACCTGCAATATGCAGATGATGCAACTTTGCTTGCTGAAAGTGAGGGTGTCTTGAAGCATGTACTGATGAAGATTAAAAATTACAGTCTGCAGTATGGATTACAAGCCAAAATGAAGAAAACAAAAATCCTCACACTTGGACTAATAAAGAGCATCATGATAAATGGGGAAAAGATTGACATTGTCAAAGACTTTGTGTTATTTGATTCTACAATCAATACAAATGGAAGCAGTGGTCAAGACATCAGACAACAAGTCGCATTGGGCAAATCTGCTGCAAAAGACCTTTTTAAAGTGCTGAAGAGCAAAGATGTCTCTTTGAAGATTAAGTTGTGCCTAACCCAAGCCATGGTATTTTCATGGCTAATCAATCATTTTCAAGCTAATCAATCACTTCATATGCATGTGAGAGCTGGATAATGAATAAGAAGAGTTGGTGCTTTTGACTTGTAGTGTTGGCAAAGAATACTGAAAAGTACCATGCACTGCCAGAAGAATTAACAAATCTGTTCTGGAAGAAGTGCAGCCAGAATGCTCCTTGGAACCGAGAATGGCCATACTTCATCTCACCTACACTGGTTATATTGTCAGAAGGGACCATTCCCTGGAGAAGGATATCAGGCTTGGTGAAGTGGAGGGTCAATGAAAAAGGGAAAAGCCCTCAACAAGATGGATTGACATAGTGGCTGCAATGATGGGCTCAGGTATAGCAAGGATCCGTGAGTCTGGCACAGGACCAGGCAGTGTTTCGCTCTGTTGTACGTAGGGTTGCTGAATCAGACACGACTCGATGGCACCCAACAACAATAACATCTACTAACCTAGTATCCTCACTGAACAGAATGTATTCTTTAGTTATTAGTGAACATAGTGCTTTGTACTTCATGTTAAATTTTGATTATGTGAACATGACAAAACCCCAAATTATGACTAAGCTGTGTGAAAGATCTATTTTAAATATATAGAAAACCAGAATCATTGTCAGCAATTGAAGAAAGAAATCCAACACATTTCCATGGAGCTCTGGTGGTATAGTGCCTAAGGCATTTGACAACTAACCAGAAGGCTGGTAGTTCAAACCCACCAGCCACTCCTTGGAAGGAAGATTGGGCAATCTATATCTGTAATGATACTGCCTCAAAAATCCAAGGAGAGGTCGCAATGAGTTAGATTCAACTTGACTGGAAGAAGTTTCTTTTCATTTTTTTTTTAAAAAACACAGACAAAGCCTGGATGCTTGAAGTAGAGAAATATGTAAGAGATAAGGTAGCAATTAACCTCTTCATGTGTGTGCCCAACAGCAATCTTCCAAAAGAGTCAGGCAATTTGCAATGAAGATGAAGTTTAGGACATAAAAGGAAGAGAGATTGATCTTCTGAAAGCTTGATTTTACAAATATCTTTGTGCTTTTCCAATCAACAACAGTTGTTAATATATGCATTTCTAATTTTCTTTCCTTTTTCTAAAAGTGGAAATATTTCAAAAATGGTCATTAGATAATGAAAAAATGCACCCGTGTCTCTTTTTAATGATATTTAATGAATAAGCTTGTTCATTATAGTTACAGCTTGAACACATATACTGGAAATGTATTAAAAAAAAAAAAAAAAAACTAGAGAGAAGGCATAAAAGACTTAATGGCAAGGAAAGTGTTTTGAGTTTATTTGAATTTGCTTCACAGAGAGAAGGAGAAAGAGACAGACATAAAATCATACTTGCTTGAATGATATATCAAGCAATACTAGGTCAAAACACTAAACAATACTTTTAACTCCCACAAACAACCTGATTCTGTAAAGCCCATTCTAAATTGAAGAGCAGATTTCTGCAGGCTTTCAAAGGGAATTCTTTTCTAAATTACTGGGTAATTTTCTCCACTAAAATTGAGCTTTATAATCAGACTTGGTCAAAACATTGTACTAGGAAGCATAATAGAAAATGAATCCAACAAAACCATGACTTCCTGGTCCTGCAACTGCAGAAAGGGGTCAGAAATGAAAATGGCAAATTTATGAGCTAGACTTTGCCTAGGTTTTAGTTTTTAAAAAATCATTATTCTACTGAATTCATGGAGCTTTCAAATTATTATGAGAAATTGGAAATACGTTTTAAATTGTGTATTTTACCATATTAGATACTTAAACAACCTGTAATATGCAAATGACACAACCTTGCTGAAAGTGAAGAGGACTTGAAGTACTTACTGATGAAGATCAAAGACTACAGTCTTCTTATGGATTACACCTCAACATAAAGAAACAAAAATCCTCACAACTGGACCAATAAACAGTATCCTGATAAAGACTGAAGTTGTCAAAGATTTCATCTTACTTGAATACACAATCAGTGCCCATGGAAATAGTGAAGAAACAAAACAACATATTGCATTGTGAAAATCCACAGAAGACCTCTTTACAGTATTAAAAAGCAAAGATGTCTCTTTAAGGACTAAGATGTGTCTGACTCAAACCATAGTATTTTCAGTCTCTTCATATGCATGTAAAAGTAGACAATGAATAAGGAAAACCAAAAAAGAATTGATGCATTTGAATTATGTTATTTGTGAAGACTATCAAATGCACTACGGACTGCCACAATGAACCGTCTTGGAAGAAGAACAGCCAGAGTGCACCTTAGAAGTGAGGAGGAAGAGACTTCATTTCACAGACTTTGGACATGTTATTAGGAGGAACCAATCCCCTGAGAAGCACATAATGCTTGGTAAAAGTAGAAGATTAGCAAGAAAGAGGAAGACCTTAAATGAGATGGATTGATAGTTGCTGCAACAATGGGCTCAAACACCATGACAATTGTGTGAATGGTTCGGATACGGGAAGTGTTCATTCTGCTGTATGTAGGGTCACTCTGAATCAAACCCCACTCAATGGCACCTAAAAACAACAAACCTTAGAAATCTGAGTCCATAGTGAGACATGCTTCAACTGCTCTTATTATTCACCTCTGATGCTAATAAGACCCAAATGAGGCTGATGAAATTGAGCAAATTAGTTTAGCCTAAGTATGCTTCAGATTATAGGATTAAGTTTTGCTTCCCACCCGTGATTAAAACATAGCTAACATTTCCAAGTTTATTTTGCTTGATGTCAACTGTTTCCTCAAAAATAAAAGAATACAACCAAAGGGGGGTGGGGGTGGGGGGAATGTGGCAACTGAATTTTAGAGAAAGTGTGTGCTTATTTAAATGCAAATCAAGTCATAAACAATAGTTGTTGTTCTTCACAATGTTTGTTTGCAGTCCTGCTCTGGTTACACTTGGGTAGCTCTCCTGTTTTGGCTCGCAGAAATGGGACTGAATTCCAAATTAAGACCTTGTTCAATCTCTTGGAAAAGTCATCAAAAATGAAATGGGATGCATAAAGATCAAAATTCTAGGCATTAGTGAGCTAAAATAGCCTGGTAGTGATCATTTTGACTCAGATACTCATAGGGTCTACTCTGCCTGGGATGATATATTTAAGGGGAAAGGTGTCACATTCATCATCAAAAGAACATTTTAAGATCTATCCTGCAGCACATTGCTTTGAGTGGCAGGATAATATCCTTACAGCTACAAGGAAGACCAGTTCCTAAGACTTATGTTCCAATTCACACACCAAACATGAATGCCAAAGATGAAAATTTTTACAAACTTCTGTAGTCTGCTGTTGACTAAACATGCAATCAAGATGCACAGACAATTACTTGTAATTGGAATGCAACAACTGGAAACAAAAAAGATCAGTAGTTGGAAAATGTGGCCTTGGTCATAGAAACTATGCTGAAGAACACACGATAGAATTTTGCAAGACCAATGACTTATTCATTTCAAAGACCTTTAATTGACAGTATAACTGATGATTATACATGTGGACCTCACCAGAGGGAATACACAGTAATCTGATAGACTACATCCTGAAAAGAGATGATAAAGAAGCTCAATATCATCAGTCAAAAGAAGGCCAGGGGCACACTACAGAACAAACCATTAATTTATCATATGCAAGTTCAAGTTGAAGCTGAAGAAAATTAAAACAAATCCATGGAGCCAGAATATGACCTTGAGTATATTCTAATTTGAGAGCTGAGTATATCCCAATTGAATTTAGAGACCATCTCAAGAATAGATTTGATTTGTTGAACTCTAATGACCAAAGACCAGATGTGTTGTGGTTTGACATCAAGACCATCATATATGAAGAAAGCAAATGGTCATTAAAAAGATAGAAAAGAAAGAAAAGACCAAAATGAATATCAGAAGAGACTTTGGAACTTGCTTTCAAACATAGAGTAGCTAACATGAATAGAAGAAATGATGGCATGAAAGAGCTGAAGAGAAGATTTAAAAGGAAACTCGAGTAGACAAAGTAAAGAATTATACTGAACTATGGAAGGTTGGGCAATCCTACTTTCGTAGTGATACTGCCTCAGAAACCCAAGGAGGGGTCGCTATGAGTCAGGGCCAACTCGACGGCACATAAAAACAACAACAACAACATGCAAAGACTTAGAGTTAGAAAACCAAAAGGAAAGAACACGTTTGACATTTCTCGAGCTGAAAGAACTGAAGAAAAATTGAAAACTCAAATTGCAGTACTGAAGGATTCTATGGGCAAGAATCTAAATGATAATGGGAAGCATCAAGAGAAGATGGAAGGAATAGACAGAGTCACTGTACCAAAAAGAACTGGTTTAAAATCGGGAAAGGTGTGTATGGATCAGGGTAGAGTACATTCAGCATAATTATTAAATCTATATATTGAAGATATAATCCAAGTAGCTGGATGATATGAAGAACAATGTAGCACCAGAATTGGAGGAAGACTCCTCAACAACTTGTGATAGGCAGATGACATACCTTGCTTGCTGAAAGTCAAGAGGACTTGAAGCACTTACTGATGAAGCTTAAAGACTATATACCCTTCTGTATGAATTACACCTCAACATGTTTTTGTTTTTATGTGCCGTCAAGTTGGACCCAAATCATAGCAACCCCTCCTTGGGTTTCCGAGGCAGTATCACTATGGAAGTAGATTGCCCAACCTTCCTTCCGAGGAATGGCTGGTGGGTTTGAACCGTCAGCCTTCTGGTTAGCAGTGAAGTGCCTTAGGCATTATGCTACCAGAACACCTCAACATACAGAAAACAAAAATCCTCACAACTGGACCAGTAAGCAACATCATGATAAATGGAGAAAAGATTGAAGTTGTCAAGGATTTCATTTAACTGAGATCCACAATCAACACGCAAGAAAGCAGCAGCCACCAAGAAATCAAATGTGAGGTATCACACTGAAAAAATATGCTACAAAAGACTTCTTTAAAGTGTTAAAAAGCAAATATGTGACTTTGAGGACTAAAGTGTGCCATTTTTGGTTTTGGTCATATATACATGCAAAAGCTAGTCAATGAATAAGGAAGACCAAAGAAGAATTGGTGCATTTGAATTATGGTGTTGGTGAAGAATATTAACTATACCATGGACTGCCAGAAAAATGAACAAATCTAACCTGGAAGCAAAGATGGCAAGACTCCATCTCATATAATTTGGATATGTTGGTAGGAGGGACCAGTCCCTGGAAACCGACATCATACTTGGTAAAGTTTAGAGGACCAGCAAAAGGGAGGAAGTACCTTCAATGAGGTGAATTGACACAATGGCTGCCACACGGGGCTCAAACACGGCATTGATTGTGAGATGGCGCATGACCAGGCAGTATTTCATTCTGTAGTACATAGAATCACTATGAGTTATACCTGACTCTGGCACCTAACAACAACGACAACATCTTGGCCTGGTCTTCATATACGTGTGGCCTTGGATAAGGATAGAAAAGCCGGATTGTTGATGAAATTAAAAAATATAATTTTGGGGGGAAAATGTGTGTATTTTGTATCTTTCTCTCTGAGCAAGGGGATGACAGAATGCTGAGTGTTTGGCATGACCTCAGATTTCTGGATTGCACACTGGTCAATGGCATTGCAGTGGCAACTTTCATTCGGTCATGCCTTCATTCAACAGTATGCTTTGAGCACCAACCATGTGCCAGGCAATGTTTTTAGCACTGAGAATTCAAAGAGGAACAAACAGAAAACCCCTGTCCTCAGGAAACTTGGACCCACTGTAAGAATGATCTAAGAGTCTATTAATGACTTGAGCTCTATATGCCTCCACAGTGACTAGTGGGCCAAAGTGACATTTTAGGTCTCCCAGAGCTCCTCATTCAGTAATCCCTGAAATGTCTAATTACTTCCTTCTTCCCAAAGAACAGTCCTCTCATAAAAGCCTGTAGATCCCCTTGGAGAAAGCAGGAAGAAAAATTAACAGTATAAATTTTGGGCAGTATATCGGGGTCCTTCCACAAGGGAACATGACTTCCCTTGCATGCCAAGTTTAAAAGTCTTAAACTGGCTCAAGTCTAGGAATTGATTGAAGGGCCATGACTCTATTCTGGCAATTCCAGTTAGACTGCTGTTCATTTGACCAAGAAATCTTCCACTTGCAAGTAAATATTTAGTAGATTTCTTTATTTCACTTCTCCAGTCCCCATGCCTAAGTTGCCAACACTATAAGTCTTTAAGAATTAGGCTATTCTGATTACAGCTTTGACTCTGATGTCTATTGCAGTCCACACCCACCTTGGCTTTGTCAATTAAATGCTGCCACTTGGCCTCTAATGGGGTCCAGTCAGCCCCATTGTAGTTAGATGTCTTAATTCAATTAGGGCATGTCCCACTGTCAAATCCGACTTACATAAAATAACCATCACAGCAGTCTTCAAGGTTGCTGGGGCTCCCCTCACAAATTTGTTCTTCACCATTGTGGTAAAAGGTGTGTCCTCTGGGTACTCCATGTGTGGGTTTATGGGTCTAATCTGATAAATCCACTCTAACAAATCTATTTCCCTAAGCCTTCTTCTATAGCAAGCAAGTCTCGCACTTGACTTAGTGTTGTTGTTGTTGTTGTTATGTGCCATCGAGTCGGCCCCGACTCATAGCGACCCCTCCTTGGGTTTCCGAGGCAGTTATCGCTACGGAAGTAGGATTGCCCAACCTTCCTTCCGAGGAGTGGCTGGTGGGTTTGAACCGCCAGCCGTCTGGTTAGCAGGCAAGTGTCTTAGCCACTATGC
>NW_006921654.1:212576-217265 GCF_000298275.1 Orycteropus afer afer
CACTCTATCAGTTGTGCAATCCCCAATCAATTCAGGCACACTTATACTTCAGTGTCTTAGGATTTTTTACTCTGAACACAACTGTCCTATAAAAACACTGTTTTAAAAAGCTTATAGTGAGTCTATTGGAATCACAGTCTGATTCCACAGTACTTAGTGTAGACCACCACATAATCCATGTTTCAGTAAACCAGCCAAATAAAGTAGTAGATCCTTTCCTAACCTCTCAAACTGATGTATTGAATAAAGAATCTGTGCTTACTGAGCCCAAGTCAATAAACTCAGGCTGATCCAACTTTATATTCTTAGCACTGTTATTCCACACCCTTAATAGCCATTCTCATACATATGCTCCAGGTTTCGGTTTGTACATATTAGTAAAAATCAAACAGTTCTTTTGAAGTATAGTGTAACTCTTCCTGGACCACACTTCATACTTTACCTTTTGGGGCTTTCTGGGACTTAAATCTAGTTATAGGTCTAGAATTGAAAATGGGTGGTGACCATCGTTCCTGGGAACATTCAGCAATGTCTTCTAAGGCATCTGCCTCAGGCAATACCCTAGACAGTGTCCCAGGCACTGCCCTAGGTTATATCCTATATCAGGCATAGCTAGGTTAGTCTCATCAACTGGAAGTGAGAAGGCTGGGTCTGCTGGCAGGAAGAGTCAATAGAGTTCAGGGGCTCAGTATCTCCATCTTCCTGATTATTGGCTTATGTATCCCCTTCCCAAATTAGGATCCCATTTCTTCTCAATCGGTGCCCTCCCTTTAACTTCAGATACCATTTGAGGTTGGAAATTCAACTGGCATGATAATTCACCCACTCTAACAATAAGACGGAGCTCTGGTAGCATAGTGGCTAAGGCACTTGACTGCTCACCAGATGGCTGGCGGTTCAAACCTATCAGCCACTCCTCGGAAGGAAGGTTGGGCAATCCTCCTTCCATAGTGATACTGCCTCAGAAACCCAAGGAGGGGTCTCTATGAGTCAGGGCTGACTCGACGGCACTTAACAACAACAACAACAACAAGACACTGGGTTTGTTTTGTGGCAATATCAGTTCTGTTACAAAAAGAAATAAGGCTTTCTCTAAGGGTACAAGTGGAAACATTGAAGTCTTTTATTTTGCCCTTGAGCTGTGACTCGGAAACTCTGATCTCATCCTTTTCTTTCACCACGTAGTCTAGCACAAGTAGAACCAAGCAACCAACTTCTTTATACTTCTTATGATGACAAAATTGTAGGAAAGTATCAAATATGGGATCACCCAGAGCCTTACTTTTCATCAATACTTGATCTATTGGTGGTGATATTTTGCATATTAATGTGCCCACCTCATGCAGTGGATTAGCAGTACCCTCTTTACTAATGGAGCTAGAGTCATCAACACCTTTAAAAGCAGTCAAACTTGAAATCACAGATAGACAATGATTGCATTAGTCCATTATTGTGAAAAGTTAAGAAAAGGTTTACACGTGGAAGGAATCTTTTCTTTGTTAGTTACCAGGCATGAGAGGGGAGGGAAAATTCCTAGATAGGTTGGTGGGGGGAATATATATATATGTGTGTGTATGTGTAGGTGTATGTGTATACACATATATGTATACACGTGTGTGTGTGTGTGTATATATATATATATATACACCAAAGATTATTAGTGGTTACCAGGGGTAGGAGGGAAGGGGAAAGGGGAAGCTTTTGTTTGCAGGCATTGAGTTTAGGTTAATGGTGGTAGAATATGTTGAAAAATAATAGCAATGATGGTGGCACAACATGAAAAATGTCATCAATGGCCCTGAGCTGTAAATTTGGAAGTTGTTATGTTGGCGAATGTCTCACCACAATAAAAGTTAAAAAAAAAAAAAAAAAAGTAGTCAGACTTGACAACCAGTTTAGAAAAGTCATCCTTACAATTGTATTTCTCTAGAACCACTCCTAGGACCAAATGTCTTCGGCTAGGTTCTCTAGAGAAGCATAACCAATGAAGCTCGTGAGCTTATGAGCTTGTGTGTGTGCGTGTAAAGGGTGAGAGACAGAGAGAGAGGGTTATCCCTAGGAAATGACTCATGTGGTTGTGGAGGCTGGCAAGTCCCGAGTTTGTCGGTCAGACGTCAGGCTGGAAGCTTCTGTTGATTCACATAGCTATGGGGGCTGATGAAGAGTGGCAGACAATATAGCAGGCTGCTGGCTATGGAGGCTGACAAATCCAAGATCGACAGGTAAGTTGACAGGCTCCTAGCAACACTCCCCAAATTGGCGGGCAACACAGTAAGCCACTGGTTCAAGTCTAAAGAACTGGAAGTCAGATGATAATGAGCAGATGCAGCTTCCAGATCTAGCAAAAAGCCAGAGAGCTCTGGTAGAATGTCCATATATATTGGAAGCAAGTCATATCCCTAAGGAAACTCCCTTTCAACTAATTGGCTTTTCATAGCACATATAATCATGGAGGTGATTACATTATATCAGATCTTGTCGTGGGGGCCGAGTATATCAAAAATGCTAAACCACTGAGAATCATGGCCCAGCCAACTGAGCACATAACCACCATCACACCAACCTAAAATATCAAGACTGCAGCTGCTGCTATGAGACTTTTTAGGGCTCTGGTAGTGTAGTGCCTAAAGCATTTGACTACTAACCAGAAGGCTGGAAGTTCAAACCCACCAGCCTCCCCTCGGAAGGAAGGTTGGGCAATCTACTTCCATAGTGATACTGCCTGGGAAACCCAAGTAAGGGTCGCTATGAGTCAGATCAGACTCAAGGGCAAATAACAACAACAACAACAACATATTAAGTATATGAATTTTTCTGAATTTCAATTTCCTTGCTGAAATGGTGGTGTCTTATCTACATAGAAACCATGAAAATAATACTCCGAAATAGATTGTGGTATGTATAACAATGCTTGGTGCATAGTTAAGGATTTTGATATTCTACATTTAAACAAGTGAATTACTGATTTGTTGTGGTTGTTTTAAGATCACTCTGATAGGGATGATAGTAATGGATTGATGGCTTGGTGAAAATTTCATAAGGAAAATCAATTAGGAAGTTAATATAATATAGTAACCAAGGTGGTAAGTAGGGAGTTGGGGTGACAGATGGTTAAGCATTTGGCTAACTGAAGAGTTGGCAGTTCAAACCCACCCAGTGGCTCCATGGAAGAAAGACCATGCAACATGGTCCAGTAGAGATTACAAACTGGAAAACCTTATGTGGCAGTTCTACTCTTTGACTTGGGGTTGCTTTGAATTGTTGACTCAACGGCACACACCAACAACTGGGAGTGAATAATGCACATCTAAACCAGAGTAGGTGGGAAAGCGATCAGAGAAGAGGGGCACTGTACTCTAAAACCCACCAAACTCAAATGCCTCTCCCACATTGATTAGAATGTGAGCTGTTATATGTTGTTGTTGTGTGCCGTCGAGTCGGCCCCGACTCATAGCGACCCCTCCTTGGGTTTCCAAGGCAGTATCACTACGGAAGTAGGATTGCCCAACCTTCCTTCCGAGGAGTGGCTCGTGGGTTTGAACTGCCAGCCTTCTGGTTAGCAGTCAAGTGCTTTTAGCCACTATGCTACCAGAGCTCCTGAGCTGTTATATATATATAACCATTTCATCTCTCACTATGAATCTGAGGATAATGTGATTTTAATCTTTCCCTGCAAACAACAGTGTTTGATTTCTTGTGTCTGAAAAAGCATTTTAATCTATGAGATGAATTATAGGTTCACAAATAAGACTGTCATCTTCAGGTAAGCTGTGTGTGCAAGCATGCACACATTCATACACACACACACACAAACAGATCCAATTTGGAGTTGTGAATTATTATTTGAAAGGTGTAGGTTTCACGTGAGAAATTGCATCATCTGAAATTGCCTTGTCATTGTGGATAATAAGAATTAAATTCAGCTACTGAAAGGAACAAAGACAAATATTGAAAGATGGGACACTTTTCTAATCCACTGCAGAACCGTAGAGTCTTTTGTGAGATTAGGCTGAGGCACCATTTGCAGAAATCACTAACTGTTTCAGTTTATTAAAAGATTAAGAGGATTTCTAGTTGGTAATATGTGGGTTTCTAGACAAGAAATTTGTTCATAATCAATGTCTTTGCTTTTCCATTTCCTCTTAACTCACCGAGAGGTAATCAACATGGGAGTAGCTCTGATCACACTAAGAGAACATTCTGATCTTCATTAGTGCAGGGTCGATGCAAGAAATTTTATTTCACATCAAAATTTAGAGGCAGTTCCTCTAGAATTAACATTCTCTTCTGTTTCAACACATCAAGCCACAGGGTTTTATAATCCCCATAATTAACATACTACTGTGCACACAACTTTCAAAACAGGGCTTTGGACATTGCAGACAGAGGCTGAATGTTTGAAAATCGATAAACTGAAATATTTCACCTTTTTTCTGTCTTCCCTTTTGCGGGTAAGAGAAGGTGAGATGTGAGAAGATGGAAGGAAATGTCAGAAAAACATCACTTTTACTTAGTCTTTGTTGTTTCATGTTATCTTTTAATATGCAGCATTGTATGCGTGAAATGAAGTGGTGATTGTTTTCAACGGTTTTGTTGTTGTTGTTGTTGTTAAGTGCCGTCGAGTCGTTTCCGACTCATAGCGACCCCATGCACAGCAGAACGAAACACTGCCCGATCCCGCGCCAGCCC
>NW_006921654.1:218830-220781 GCF_000298275.1 Orycteropus afer afer
TTCGTTCAGTGGAAGCAAGAATGGCCAGACTTTGTCCCACCTGCTTTGGTCATGTTGTAAGAAGAGACCATCCCCTGGAGAAGCATATTATGCTTGGTGAAGTGGAAGGGCAGCGAAAAAGTGGAAGTCCCTCAATGAAATGGATTGACACAGTGGCTGCAATGATGGGCTCAGGTATAACAAAGATTGTGAGGCTGGCACAAGACCAGGCAGTGTTTCATTCTGTTGTGCATGGGGTCACAGTCAGTCAGAGCTGCCTCAATGGCAGCTAACAATATTAATTTGAAAAAGAAAAAAATGCATGAGATGGAAGAAAAAAGGAATTGTGGGTAGTTATTTTGAGGTCACATGGTTCCTTATTCAGTCTAGTTTCATAGAAGATTACAGGGTGATAGTCCTTCTTTTTCCATCAGGATTACAGAGTAGCTTGTTTGAGTGTTGTTTGTATTCTAAGAAGGTTCTTTATGTTCCATTGGGAATACCCAACCTGTCAAATCCTAGTTGTCAGCAACCTGCTGCCAGCTTTCATAATTATGTTTTAAATTATGCCCTCAATATACTCCATGTTATTGAATTTCTCCCCTATATAAAAATAGTTACATAGTTCCATTTTATTTATTTATTCATTTGTTTTGCTTTTTATCACAGTGCTACAAAGAACATCCCTCTGTATGCCTCTTTGTGCACATATGAAAACATTTCTCAAAGTTATAAGCCCAAAGATGAAATTTTCAGTTATAGGGATATGCATATTAACATAACTAGACACTGACAAATCCGGATTCAACATGATGGAAACAATATTGAACTCATCAGTATAAGAGTTCATTTCACCTTATATTTATCAAACTTGATAATCTTTGTTTTGGCCATCTAGTAGCATACATACATACATACATACATGTAAGTATGTATGTATGTATATGTATATTTCAGTAGAATGTCCATGAAAGATTTTATGTGTAAAATCATAATTTGCATTCTATTGATTAAGTAGCAATTTATACACTGAATTCCCCTTGGAATGTTCTTTGTTGTAAATTCCTTGTTGCTTTATTCATTTTTCTGTTGGCATGTTTGTCTTCTTCTTAATAATCTTTAAATAATTCTTATATTTTCTGGAATCAAATTATTTGTAACTAATGGCTACATTTAATAAGCTACTTCTCTTTTAGGGAAATTCATATTATTTTTCACAAAAAGTATTTTAATTTCAATGAAAGCATGTAGATCAAAAATCATAAAAGGTAGAAAAAAGTATTTTTTTAAAGAAGATAAGGTGAAAGTATGATGTACTTAGATACGTGAATAAAGAGATGTTAGATAGCTAGACAGACAGATGGAGATTCTATTGGACTTTAAGGTTTAATTTAAATTTGTATTTTATACTCCTATGAAGTGTACTAGAAAAATTTATGATATTACATTAAATTTTTGCCCACAAGCATTGGCATTTTTCTTTCAACATTTCCTACTGATTTATATATTACACTGGAAATGACCTCTAGCTATCAAAGTGTATCTTCTGCATATTCACACAATAAATATAATTTATTTTGTATCTGTCATGGTTTGAATACACTGAAGAAATATTTGTTGAGTACATGAGAATGGTTCAAATGTTAGCATGCCTTGGTTGCAATTCTTTTCACTAATAGCTCCATTTAAAATAATTTCATAGTGGACAAAAACAACTTTCTTCTCCAGCCAAGGCCATAAAGCAAGAAAGGGAATTCAAAGGCATCCAAATTGGTAAGGAAGAAGTCAAACTATCCCTATTTGCTGATGATACGATCCTATACCTAGAAAACCCAAGATACTCAGTCAAAAATCTACTGGAACTAATTGAGAGATTTAGCATCGTAGCAGGATATAAGATCAACATCCAAAATTCAGTTGGATTCCTCTACACCAGTAAAGAGATTGCTGAAAAAGAAATAAGGAAATCAAT
>NW_006921654.1:224276-228447 GCF_000298275.1 Orycteropus afer afer
CGACCCCAGGTTTCAGAACAAGACGGTTCTGAACTCCAAACCTAACTCTGTTGTTATCCTTATAACCTTGACCAAGGTAAATAAGCTGCTCAATACTCAGTTCCCTCATCTACAAAAAATAGGGAGCTGTTGAGGTATACTCCCACTAAACTCTCTTTACAGACAGTGCAAAGAGGTACTTTAAATGTCTTCCATGGAAACAGGTGCAACTGACATCCATGACTATTGGGATGAAGCAAGGTACATCTTGTATAGATTTTGTGTGTGTGGATGTGTGGTCCTGAATACCAGAAGTTATAACTCAAGAAAGCAATTGAAGGAGAATTTTATAACATACTCTGCCTTGGAAACTGTTGCTTAAATATTTAAAGAAAATGAATAATCTTTTTTAGAAATTGTATTTTGGCAAATATTAAAGTACTTTCTATTGAAGCATTTCTTAGTGTAGTTTTTACCCACTTCCTCCTCCTTCCTTGTTAACAAAACTCCAGTATTATTCACGCATCCAGTGCCTTCTCCTTCTGCCAGAGACGATGAACTGATTGTTCATTAATTGATGGGTAAATTCTAAGCCAGTTATGGTAAGGCCCTTCTCTTTGTGAGTAGGGCTGATAATATTGGCCATTGAGGTAAAGGTTAGCTATGGACTTTGGATAAAGGGTTTCTGTTCTCTAATAATAAACACAAGGAAGAATAATTGCTTTTCTGCTTCTAGGCATTGCCATGTTGGATGTGATTTATGGAATCATCACAACCAGTGTGTTACCATAGAGAGAGCTGGCCAGAAAAGAAAATCCATGTGTAAGCCAGGCTCCCTTTCTTTCAAGCTATTATTATGTGAGGTAATAACTCTTTCCTTTATTGTTTGTCAGTTGTCTTGATGTTTTCTGTTACTTGCAACCAAAAGAATCCCAACTGCTTTAACAAAAAGGATATTCCACAACAATAAATATTTCCATTTCATTCATCCATTCAACTGGGATTTATTGAATGTCAGCTACATCCCAGACATGATGTTAGGGCCTGGAGATTTAAATGATGATGAATTCAAGGTTGCTGGCCTCAGGAACAATGCAAGATTGAGTGTGATGTTCCTCAGTGTGCTCTTCTTAAACTTGAGTAGGGATCAGCTCGTGAGCTGGTAATAATGGTATTTAAGAGGAGAATGTGTTTTCTTCTCTTTATCAGAAGAGTGTGGTTCTGTTGGCAACCAGGTTCATGCTTTCATCAAAGAATGAAGCATTCATGATCATACCAGCACGACATGGTATGATCAGACCCTGTTTTGGTTCCCTAGTGCCACTCTGACAGGAATATACCACAAATGGGATGGCTTTAACAAACAGGAGTTTATTCTTACAGTTTGGAAGCTTTAAGTCCGAGTTCAAAGTTCCGGGCTCTAGGGGCTTGGTGAAAGCCCCTCGACCTTGGGCTTCACCTCTTGCCTCCTCCTCCCGGCCCACTGAAGCTGGAGGCTTTTCTTCACTCAGCTGCTGACTGCTGACCCTCACAAATAATTACTGTCACTACTTCGATGGCAAATAACAACAACAACAATTTAGAATTAAATTAAATGTCTTATAAAAGAGTAAAAATTAAAATCCTTATCAAATTTAGATTTTCTCCCCTCCATATTTGTAGAAATTAAGATGTAATTGTAGATATTTGTTAGGAACAGAAAATAATTCCTGTGTGTGTGTTTTTATGACCATAACTGCTGTGATGGCTGGGCTTGTGTGTCAACTTGGCTGGACCTCCATTCTGAGTGGTTTAAGCAGTTGTGATGTGGTTGTTCCCATGATGAGTTTGGATGTATATGTTTTGAGCAGCCAATCCATTGAAAGGGAGTTTCCCTAGGGGTGTGGCCTGCTTCCAACATACACATATCGACATCCTGGGAGAAAAAGAGACTCTTCTGTGGATCTGGATCCCGTTTTGCTGCCTACAACTGTCTGTGAGCCAGCAGTCCACCATTTGGCCTAGTGATCTTGGATTTCTCATGTGTCGGAGTCAACAGCCAGTATACTTCCTACCAACTTTGAGCTCATCAGCTCCTGTGGCGGCCTGAGTCAGGAAAAGCCTACAGCCTGACGTTTGATCCAGCAACTTGGGACTTGCCAGCTTCTATAAGTGTGTGAGTTATTTTCCTAAGATAAATTTTTTTTTCTTCTCTCTCTCTATATAAACTTTATTGGTTTTGCTTCTCTGGAGAACCCAGCCTAACACAACTGCCTAAGGATTTTAATCTTTTATATGGAAATATTTTTAAATAATTTCACACTTAAATATTTTAAAAATACAAAGAAGTTCTGTACAACTTCACCTAGCCTTCTCCTCCCTCTTCTCTCTCTCGTACAGACAAATACACGTGCATGTACACATTTTTTCCTCAATTATTTCAAAGTATTCTGCATATATAATATCTATTTGTTTCTAAGAAATTCATAGTGTATTTTCTAAAAATAAAGATATTCTCTTACATAACCATAGTATTACTGAAATCAGGAAATTACTATTGATATAGTTTTAAGACCTAATTTATGAATCTTATTTATATTTTGCCAATGATCCCACCATTGTATTTTTTCAAAAGAAGAAAAATCTTATCTGATACATGTAGCATCGTGTCTTATTTTGCTGCCCTTTAGTCTGAAACATTTCCTCTGTCTTTCCTTATCTCTCATGATCATTATATTTTTAAAGGTTAAACTAAAACCAAACTCATTTCTGTAGAGTCCATTCTGACCCATAGTGATTGTAGGACAGAGTGGAATTGCCCCACAGTTTCCAAGGCTGAAAATCTTTACAGAGGCAGACTGCCACATCTTTCTCCTTTGAAGATGCTAGTGGATTTGAACTGTGGACCTTTCAGTTAGAAGTCAAGTTGTTTTGTTTTTTTTTTAAGAGTAGAAGATGTTTATTCTTTAAAATACTTGTCAGTGCAAATCATATGAACAATGAGATAACATCTCCTCTCAGCATTAATACAAAGTTCAAAAAAATGGAAAACAATAAATGCTGACAAGGATGTGGAGAAACTGGAACCCTTATGCACTGCTTGTGGGACTGTAAAATGGTGCAACCACTATGGAAAATTGTATGGGTGCTTCCTTAGAAAGCTAGAAAGAGAAATACCATATGACCTTGCAATTCCACTGTTAGGTATATATCCTAGAGATATAAGAGCCAGAGATGACCTGGAATACACACACTCATGTTTATCACAGCATTATTCACAATAGCAAAAAGATGGAAAAACCTAAATGCCCATTAATGATGAAATGGATCAACAAATTATGGTGCATACATACAATGTAATACTACACAACATTAAATAACAATGATGAATCTACAAAACATCTCATAACGTCAATGACAATAAATAGTTGAATGTTGATCAGTTCTTTTTGATGTAGTTTTTGTACCCTTCTTTTGATGCTTCCTGCATTGTTCAATATTTTGCCCATAGAATCCTTCACTATTGCAAGTTGTGGCTTGATTTTGTTCTTCATTTCTTTCAGCTTGAGAAATGTGAGTGTGTTCTTCCCTTTTGTTTTTCTAACTCCAGGTCTTTGGACATTTCATTCATAATAATTAACTTTTATCTGCTCAAGCTGCCCTTTGAAATCATCTGTTTAACTCTTTTATTTCATCATTTCCTTCTGTTTGTTTTAGCTACTCTGTATTCAAGAACAAGTTTTAGAATCTCTTCTGACATCCATTTTGGTCTTTCTGCCTTTTCTGTCTTTCTAATGACCTTTTACTTTCTTAATGTATGATATATACATATAAACATTTATCCTGCACACATATATATCTGTATGGGAGCTCTGGTGGCATAGTGCCTAAGGCATTTGCCTGTTAACCAGAAGGCTGGCGGTTCAAGCCCACCAGCCACTCCTTGGAAGGCGGACTGGGCTATCTACAGCTGTAGAGCTATTGCCTCAGAAACCCAAGGAGGGGTCACTATGAGTTGGAACCAATTCAATGGCAGTGAATTTAGTTTTTATATGTATATAGATATATAAATGTATATGTGTGTTGTATCTATATTGTCTATGTATGCATATATACATATATAGAGAAACACAGACAAAAATGTATACATAGACATTTAAAACAAACAAACAAAAACCCTGTTTCTGTGGAGTTGATTCTGACCTGTATTAAC